>NW_017731481.1:458653-464327 GCF_001890085.2 Hipposideros armiger
AGACACACCTCTCTTATTTCTTTAACTTGATGCTTTTAGAAAAACCTTTGGATAAAAATCAAAGTAGTCACCTTATCAAGTGAAGTCATATTTTTAGCTTCCAGTTCTGGCTTCATGATGCAAAGCTCTGTAAATTGTGATTCCCCTCAATCTTGGTCCCTGAAACTTGTGCTTGCCCTGGTTTTAGGACTGAGCACCTGACAGAAAGTGCAGAAGCTGAGATTATGGAGGGTGAAACAGGGTCATAGACAGAGACAGCCCACCTGTGTAGCTTTCAGAGCACCTAACGAGTGTCTTTCTCTTTCTCTGCCCACCTTTCTTCTTCATGCTCCAAAAAATATTACACCAACATATGACCTTCAGAAGCCCCAAATTCTGACAAAGTGGGAAGCTCTGGGCAGTGTGCCCTGTTTGAGTCCTCACAGGATTTCACGCTGGACTGGTGGTTGTTTTAACAGGGGCTGCCAGCAATAATCCCATCTCATGTGTTGCTATACAAGCATAGCTCCCAGCTCTGTCCTCTCTCACTGGAAGGAACTTTAAGACTTCACAAAGAAAGTTGATAAGCATATGACAAGCAAAAATATCTCTTTTCCTCTCTTCTCCTCCTTCTTAATGAATGTCATTTCCCAGGAATACACATTGCAATTTATACACACAAGCACGCATGCACATGAAGACAGAGATAGAAAGCTATCATCAAAAGAGGCGTATATAGTTATGTGTGTACCCACTTTAACACCTACGCATTACAACTAGAAAAAGTCAATTAAAAGGTAAATTCTTCTTAAAAAGCAAAAGAATTTGGCTGAAACGGCACACCACAGTAACCCTGCCAATGGAAAGAGGCAATGATGGCTTCACCCCAGTGAGTGAGCCGGGTACATTCATGTTGTTCATGTATTCTTTGAAGATTCTCCCCCTGGCTTGTGCTGGCCAGGAAATTAGGGGAACTATGGATTCACTCTCCCTTCATACAGCCCTTTATTTTATTGTATTTTATTTGAATTTAACAACTACCCAGGAAAGATGATAGAGTTTTTTCTTTGTCTCAATTCAAGGCTTTATTTTTGAGTAGGAAAAAAATAACCAAATAGCTTGAGAAACTCAGAGTTAATCTATCTTGTGGTTATTGCTATAGTTCTGGATCAATTAAAAATTTGATATGAAAGTTGAAATATTCCAAATAAGTATATTTTTAACATTCNTGAAGTGTACCTGGCGTATAAGACGACCCCCCACTTGGAGGCATATTTTTCAGGGCCAAAAAATCGTCTTATACGCCGGCAAATACGGTAACATTGGACATTATCTGAAATAGAATAAAACCCTTCATCTAGTTATACCATGCCCCTCAAATATTAACAGTGATTGTCTCTGGAAGTAGGGAACATGGGTGACTTGTGTTTTTATTTCTTTATATTTTTCGGTATATCCCAAGTTTCCCACTAATAATGTATACTGTTTTTATAATAATAAAAAAATCTGTTGATTTTTAAAAAGAAGTGTGGGGAAAAAGAGGAAATAATGAATTTCTTCTCAACAAAGAAAGTTGACAAGACAGTACCACAGTTGTTGAAAGAAAACCTAATAATCCAAAAACAACAGACAAGGTTTGATGCTGGCTTCTCATCCACATCCACATTGCTATTCATTCATATATTTTCTTGCACCTCTTTGAGGACCAATATCTTTCATCTTTCTTTTATTCATTCTATCAAGGGAAGACAGAAATCAGGGGGTAACTGACAGCAGTCAGACAGTGGATTCTAGGGGCTTCTAATTATCCTTGTGGCCACTAAACCACAGACATGCATCCTCATGGATTCCTGCCACAAGAGACAGGTGCTCATTGATAGGTGTGCCAGCTCCTGAAAAGAAAGCTCTGCCAGTAACGCCACACTGATGTCTTCATTATCCTTCCTTGACTGCCTGCCAGTTGCATAGAGAATGATAACATCTAGGCATGTAGATTTGACATCTATTTAAACACGCTGATAATTTTTGGTTGAATTTTAATCTCTCATCCATCAAACTCACCCTCAGTCTTCAAACCTTTCTCCAGGACCAAATCTCCTGCCATCGCCCATAGAAGCTTGTACCTGAGGAGAGAGAACTCCCCTTCATAAATACTGACTATAGGCCAAAGCCCTTGGCATGGCTTATATGGCCCTTCACTATCTATTCGGTTGTCAGAAAAGTCATGATGTACTTTGTCTATGTTTTTCAAAGGTCATTTATTTATATAAAGAACAAAGATCAATCAATGATATATTGCCCATTTTGTTCGATAACCTTTTGCCATCTTTCAGTGAGCTTTTTATTGTTATTCACTTGGAATGTTTCTGCTCATCCATCTATACCTAATATTCTCAGATCTCTCCCAAATCCAAAGAGCAAACCTCTCCCCCTTTAGGCTCTCACAGCACCTTGTTTGTGTATATGGGTTATCACACTCCCTTCTAAGTTGTGGTTTATTTGCCTTCTTATGTCTAGACTTTGAGAGTCACAAAAGATAATTATTCATTCATCCCAATGTTCCCAATAGCCAATCACACAGTAGCTGTTCTCTAAATGGTTAATAAATAAATAAGTGATTTCTTCTTCTAGGTTTTCAAATACTGTGAGACCATGCATTCAAATGTAATCATGAGGGGAGGTTTTTTTTTTTGGAGGGGGGCGGGGAAGTGTTAAAATATCTTCCATCATGATTGATTGTTTCGGTTTTGTGTTTTATTTAAGGGAGCAAATGATTGTAAATGTAAGCAAATATAAAAATTCAGGTAAGTATATGCCATTTCATCAACAAACAAGTATGCATTGACACCTTATTTGAGGCCTAGGTCTGTATTGGATGCTGGGGAGGCACATGTCTTGTTAGGCAAGAAAGAAAAAAAAAGGAGCATGTGGTCTAAGTGGGGTGATAAAGCTGAGAAGACTTAGATCTCATTTATTTTGGTTAATTAAAATTAATAATACTGATTTACATTATGTATTTTATAGATATATGTAAATGCATTTACATATATTTGCAAAAGTATATTTACATTATATAACAGTAATATCTATTATTCTATACGTGCATTATTTCAGGAGTAGGAAGATATCAGTACGCACAGGAATCAGGAGAAAGCCAATGAGAAAGGCAAGGCTGGACCTGCTCCCTGAAGGATCTGAGCACATGTGCAGATCCTTGAGAGTGCCTACACTTCAGAAGGAAAGGAAATCTTTGTTTTCTCTATGAGATGCTGATTGTAGCACATCTGGGACGTCTTGTGCTCAGCAAATTGATTCCCTATAGCAGGTTTCTCAACCTCAGCACTATTGACATATTGGACAGGGTAATTCTTTGTTCTGGGAATGGTCCTGTGCATTTAAAATGTTTATCAGCATCTCTGATTTCTACCCACTAGATGTCATAGCAACCGACCCACTGCCCCCATCATAACAACCAAAAGTATCTCTAAACATTGTTAATTATGCTCTGGGGGACAAAATCTCTGTGGGCCCAGCCACAGTAAATGTGCTTTTCAAACTTGCTTTGTTGGCACATTCTTATGTTTTTATTAGAATTCTTTAAAAGAGAGAGAAATCACATGGGTTATCACAAAGACAACTCCTAGGGATTTGTTGCTTTTGTTTTGTTTTGTAAATAGCTAGTATTAGGAAAACGAGGAAAACATACACTATTCACTGTCTCTTTCCTAGTGTTTATTACTTATCCAAGATGAACTGATAATGCTCCAGTGATATGAAAATGGTGCCCAAGGCCATTGAATATGACATTGAATTAAGCTTTGAAAATATTCCTAGCAACATGTTTAATTAACTAGGATACTTAGTTTATATTAAATCCACATCAACTAATATTAAAAACATATATATTGAGGCTTAAGAGCTTCAGGAGGGCTCAGAATCTGATTGTGCTCTTATTCGTTTTCAATGTACAGGTTCATTGCATCGTTCCAAATTGAGCATTGGAGACTAGAACATTACCACTGATTTGGAAAGCAGAGTGGGGAAAATTAAATTCTTGTGTAACAATGTTTATATTTCTAAGCAAGGTTTATAATGAGCTATAAAAAGATGTTGGGGAACCTTGCTTTACTGATTGCAGTCTTCTCTTTTCTGCCTCAAAGTATCTGGTTCTCACTTCCTTAAGCAAATGCAGGATAACCACAATGATAAAATGACTACGTGGTGTGACCACCCCTGTTTATGGGAGGAAATCTTGCCCTTTTGGCAAAGTTTAGCTCAATATCTGTGATCTTCACCAAGACTATCCTTAGTTTGACCTGAACTTGGAGGAAGCAAGACAGCAGGATCTGCAAACAATTTATTCCTGCCTGAGATGAGGGAGATATTTGACAGTGGAATTTGGGAGAGTACCAGGGCAGGGGAGATGATGGTAGTTGCAGAGAAATGGCAAAAGAAGGTTCACTTAAAGTTTCATTCAACAAATATAATAGATGTCAGTATATGTGATCTGATTCAAATTTTGTGGTATAAACCCCCTTGCAACAGAATTCTTTAATATTTTGCTTAACTGTATAACTTTAGCTGTCTTACTTATCATATTCATGTTATCATCAACTGCTCATTAATCGTTTCTTGTGTGTTAATTTTGTTGTTCTCAAAATATTATAAAATTTCAAGAGATTGAATTACAGTAGGGAGCAGAGCCACTGAAAGAGGAACTCTCAGCCCCCACGTTCCTGCCCAGGCCTCGTGCTCCCCTGTCAGGAGCCTGTTGACTGTGCCATGACTATCCATGGACTTCCCACACTCATCGATATGGGCCCTCACAGTGGGTGCTGGGCTCTCATTCTTAAGCCCATGCTGGTCACTAACACCACATTTCTTGGCTTGTCACTCACATGCCTGAATCTGAGAATATCAAAATACTGTGATTTAGCAAAGGTCTGACACTATTCTCCATACTCACTGCCACCAACACCCCCTCTCACTCTCCCCATAGGTGCCTGCCAAGACATTCTCCAAGCCTGGACCATTCTTAAGATTCACAAGCTACCGTTATTTTTTAAAAAGGACAACAGTGCTTGTGTGATTTTCCTCCTGATTATAAGAGACAAAGCATTTTTGTGTCAATAAATTCCTGTGAACCATAGGAACTATCTGCACTTTTTTTTCCCTGAGTGATGTCGCCACTTCACTACTCATGGATTGGTTTTGAGTCAGCGGACTCTGGATGGGATCAATACAACTATGTGCAGGCTTGGCTGCTTCGCCAGAATATAGAAGCATCTTTTTGCTTGCCTGCCAATCAGAGCAGAGGATCTGGATGGACTTATATTTCTTCATTTCTCCTTTTAGAAACTAGAATTATACAATACTTTGGATTTAGTATAACTTACTTAAGTGGGATGGCAGAAAAGCAGAGAAGGGTAAATTTTAAAAAAATAGGATAGTAAAGGAATGTAATGAAAAAATTGTCATTGCCATTCTCATTTCCTAACAAACAAGACAAATATCCCCAGTGTGGGATTCTGAGAGGTTCCTCTCTACTGTAAGATCTGGTTTTGGCCAAGACACACCTCTCTTATTTCTTTAACTTGATGCTTTTAGAAAAACCTTTGGATAAAAATCAAAGTAGTCACCTTATCAAGTGAAGTCATATTTTTACCTTCCAGTTCTGGCTTCATGATGCAAAGCT
>NW_017731481.1:466012-508271 GCF_001890085.2 Hipposideros armiger
TTTCACAGATTGGGTGACCTGTCATTATTGTTGAGCGAGCATCAGCAGCATCTCCACCTGCAGTAATGTCTGTGAGAAGTGAGAATGTGTCAGCTCCCTCAGCACCATTCTTAACAGGGCTCTTCATTAACTACCAATCAAGGCAGTAACCAAGGTCCCTGTTGTTTTAGAAATGAAACCTGTGTGACTACTTCTTCACCCAGGACATTTTGGCCGTTTGTGTTCCTGGAAGTTTGATCCTGAATTCTGAGACCTCTCTCTAGCTAGTTGTGCTTTAAAAATGCCCCTTTCCTGGTATTTGCAGTTTATTAAGCTTTTCTCACGTATTAACTCATTCAATCCTTGTGATAATCCTAAGGCACATAGGAGTATTTTCACCTTTCAGATTAGTAAACTGATATTCAGAGAATTTTAGTGATTTTCACAGAATCACACAAATAGTAGAATACAGATGGGACTTGAACTCATGTCTTTGACCTTC
The DNA here is from genome assembly GCF_001890085.2 of Hipposideros armiger. NCBI lineage: Eukaryota > Metazoa > Chordata > Mammalia > Chiroptera > Hipposideridae > Hipposideros > Hipposideros armiger. The sequence goes on from NW_017731481.1 coordinate 466,494, forward strand.
ATTATGGCCTTTTCCTCTGTACTTATCCATGAAATGTCTTGGGCCCCCAAATACTATAGAGGTATTGGAATGCAGGCATGCTGTTCGGGAGAATACCCTGCATGTTTTCCAAGGAGAAAATGAAAAAGGGGCACACATCTTATGGTCCAAGTTTAATGCTAGACCTTGTGACCTATTCATTCCTCCACCATAATTGAGCCTTCCTTTATTCACAGCCAAATTAAATAACTAAAACTACCCGATCCCAATTATTTTCTATAATTGTTCACAGAAACCCATACTGGCTATGAAATAGGAGTTCAGATGTTTTCTTTTGACTTCTCATCAGAAGATGCCCAGTACCTTAAGGATATAGAATACTGTCTCATATTCCTCAAATCTGCATATCTATATCCCTCCATATTTTACTACTTACCACATAGTTGATCCTTTATGCGTCTTTATATATTAAGCCTATTTTATCTAGAAAGATCGAGACTCCCTAGAGAATAAGCAAAGGACTCATTGTTCCACCTCTATCGTAAAAAGTAGCTTCCCCATTAAATGGCAAATCCTTCATCTCAGAGGCTGAATAGTACAGCACTTAAAAAAGACTTCCAGCTGGTTACATTTAAGGGGCTGGAAAAAAGGCCATTCCCAGAATATCTACTGGCTCGAGGCTGTGATATATTTTTGTTTGATATTGAATTGGAAACATTTCACTTGTTCTCTATTCCTGCCCCATGAGATTTGGTCTTATAGATGCAGGCCCATAAACATGAAAGTCTCCATGGCCACAGTGCCCCACCATAATGACTCCACCAAACTACCATTCGTTTATTATCACCACCAGGCAGAGAAGGCCTCCTGCTCAGACTCTCCGTCTGAAGATAAACATACAAGGCCAAAGGCTGTTCTCCTATCATACATTATTTTGTGATCACAAACTCTTTCCTGAGAAAGGGTTGTAAGAATGGGGAAAACACAGTCTCCCTGGGGCAGGGGCAAGCAGGTTTGACTGCCTCTTCAATACCCTTTTAGGATTTGTCACCGCCTCTCACCCACAGCTGCACCCCCTCTTGCCTCCCTCACATGGCCCTGTCATCTTCCTTCTGCGGCTCCTTCTCTGCTTCTTCTTCCTCCTTCTATGTCCTTAGTGTTAGACTTCCTCAACGTTCAGGGTTTTAATCTTCGCTTATTTTTAAATTTCCTTTTTTCAAAAAATTATTTGAGGTAGAAACAGTGCTCTCTCCTCTCTCAAATATAGCTGTTTTTCATTAGTGTTTTACTTTTGAAAAGATAATAAGAATTGGAATGTTATGTGATACAAAGTTTTGCATTTGGCTCTTCCTACTGACTCATTCATTTGTCCATGTGTATGTATCTGACACTTTAGTAGTAACTGCAATGATATGGAGATGGCTCTAAAACCTGATGTCTAACTGACCTCCTGGGTCACCTTCAAAATCTTACGCTAAACTACTTCCCTAACATTTTGCATTGTATATCATAGTTTTATTATTATAATCATCGTGAAGGGAACAACCATAGTTACTCATCTCACAAGAGTTCCAAGAAACCAAACAGTGAGTTGGTTCTGATACTTAACAAAGACCAGTAACAACCAGTCAAGAAAGAACGGTTAGTCATCTCTGCAGAAGGAAAAGGACCAAGGCTGTAAATCTACGGGCTGACGCAAACTCAGATCCATCCCAAACTGGCATCCATAGTTAAGGGGTCTCATTTACCTGGGGACAGAGGATTGAGTGGCAGGAGTTCTTAATATCAATAAGATACCAGAATGATAAACTAAGGTGGTAAGTCCAGGTGAGACAGAGTAAGCCAGAAGCAATATGAAACACTGGGATAAAGGACAGCAGGAAGGTGCCAAAGGATCATTGAAGTGAATTTGGTCTCAGAAATGAGCTCTAAACCCAATGTAGACCTGGAATACATTCTAATCCTAGGTGACCCGGTGTCTCAGAGTGGCGGTGAGTTGTGGAGGCTGTAGGCAGAAGCTGTGAGACTAGCAGACAAGGGCAAAGCCTGCCTACAGAAGAGAAAAGGCTCCTGTGGTGCTTGAAGTCTGGGTTCTCAGTGAAGCAGGAACTGGGAAGGACTGAGTCTGCAAGAGGCAGGCCTTTGTGCCTTTGGCCAAGCAGCACAAGGGCAGGCAGGGCACGGCTGAGCAGTGACTGATGGAAAAGCCACCTGCATGAATTGAATGAAACTCCTTCCCAAAGGAGCTTCCTTCCCAACGTAATAAATCTCTGCTGCCATTTCCTCAGACATCTCAACTGGAAGCTTTGTTAGATTTGACTTTCCACCCAATCCTTCCTTATAGCTAAGCTGCCACTAAGTCCTAATAATTATGCCTTCATTGTATTGATTAGTACCTTTTCTATCTTCGCCAAGCCTTTTTGCAACCATGCTAGTTAAACTCCTGTTGTTTCAACTAATCTATCAATCTCTCAACAGTTTCTCTCCCTCCAGGTTCTCTCTCATCAATCTGTCCTCTACAATACCAGATTAATTTTCTTAAAATCTAAAAATCTATATATTTTTATCCATACCACTCCCCTTTTTTAACAATCCTCAAAGAGTTGGCATTATCTACAGAAAGAAGTCCAAATCCTTTAACTCCGCTTTTAAGGCATCCCAAGATCTGGTCCCCACACATTTTTCTCACCTGATCTCTCACTCAGTCTGAGCAAAACTGTCTCCATTGAGGTTAGTCTGTCCACTGCAAATCATTCCTATTAATTTTCATTCTACGACTTCTACTCATATTGCAGCCATTGCCCTGTCAGTGTTTCCCACCTGGACTCTCTCTCATCATTGCTCCCACAAGCCTGATCTCACTTATTAAAATCCTACTCACCTCTTCTCTGAACTTCCATTAACCATCCCAGCCCAACAAGGAACTTTCCTAGCATTTACCGACTGTTCCTCTATTTTGATACTTTTTATATCCACTTCTCTAGTTAGTTAATTTTACCATCCTGGTCACTGAGTATCATTGGGGATCCTATCTTGTGTTCATCAATTTGTACCAGAGCACCTAATCTCCACAGAAGGCAAGCAATAAATATTGTCTTAATAAATAAATGTTCTTTTTAATGCTGATGTCTGCAAGTGGTTATGACGACTATTATGCTGAATACATGCAATGCAGTGATCAGTTCTGTTTTTCTGATACATAGAACATACTCTGAACTGCATTCCTTCTGGTGAGGAATGGATTTGTGTGGATTCATTGACATAATTTCATGAGCTTTTCTCCTATAACCAATACAGTGTCTTTGTGAGATGGGGTCCTAAGGTTGTAACTTATCAAAAGAGGTTTTTATTTCTATAGAGTTAACTAATCATGGTGGATTTTGAACTCACAACTTTCCTATTTAACAGCATACATTAACCATCAGAATCATATGGGTCCTACCTCACTTTGGTACAGTTGTTTTCAATATAAAGGAGTCCAATATATATAAATGAGTTCATGATTAGGGTAGTCACGCCCACAGATACACTTAATATAGGCAGACGTCCATCTTTCCTTCTACCACCATCCTGTATTATTCTATTCCACTTTAGAGTTTAGCCCCAACACTTTTATAGGCCCTTGAAGTGGACCCTTTTAGGGTACAGGGCTAAGACTAGGCCCTAAACACCCACGAGTGGTAAAGGCCTTAAGGCCTTTTTTTTTCTGTCTTAGTTCTGAACTAACTAAGCAGTTAGACAAAGGGAGATAGCTGCCAAATATCACCTTTTTTACTCATAAAGTCTAGGTGGAAAGATATGACTCACATAAGTGTGTATTTAGTTTTTCTAATATTTTAGCTTGAATCAGGCAGACTTATACACCTGGTGACGGCCATGCTGGACCAGGAGAGCCACAACTGTGTCCTGCGAAGGAGGGCAGAGGCCATTCCTAGAAGTCAATAGCAGACTCATGGAGCAGATGAGCAAGCAAGGTAATTGATTCTTCCCAGTTTCCAATCAGATGAGTTACTCTACCTCCCCAGACGCAGAGCGTATGAAGGAGCAGGAAGAAGGCAGGTACGTTATGCTCCCTAAGCTTTCCCACATGGCGGAACACAGCAGGTGTGGGAATGAAATACCAGAGTCCACAACAAGAAATCACCTTGTGCCAATGCTGAATTGCAAGTTTCCATTCATCTTGTCCTCAGTGAGGGTCAGAGCATTTCCAAGTTACTTTTTCCTCATCTTCCCCGCAAGTTGTTACTCATCTAATAAAGTTCAAAGCAATATTCCATCTAGGTCTGGAGGTTTCAAGGGGAAATATATGCTAGGTTCCAAAATGAGAACTAGACATCAAGGCATCCTGAGATCTGGTCCCCACACATTTTTCTCACCTGATCTCTCACTCAGTCTGAGCAAAACTGTCTCTGTTGAGGCTAGTCTGCCCACTGCAAATCATTCCTGCTTAATTTTTATCCTACAACTTCTAGACAAAAACAGGAATGACCTAACTATCCTATTCCAATTTCTGGAGAGCAGATTAAGCAAACACTGGAAATAGCTCAGTAAGATCACTTAGAATTTGAGCCCCACAGCGGAACTGCATACATGTGTGCAAAGCAGACGCAGGCTTGCAGAGCACGAATTTTGAAGGACTGGAACTATAGTAACTTGCTATGTCAGCTCTAGGCTATGACTTGGTGCTAGGCAAGGATTTTAAGTTTATCCTCTAAAGTCTAAAGCTTCCTAAATTAGTTTGAAGAAGAAATACAGCATAGTTAACTAACGGCACATTCATTTCTTATCAAATATATTTATATGTTTTTAATTGGCTATATATCCTGCCACAAAATTGGCTATATATCCTACCCGAAGCATGGTCCTTCTTATTTTTAAGCCCCCTTCAAGTGCCAAGCATTGTGTTGGGTGGGGGATTTAGCTATATTAATTCGTTTAAACTTTACAAGAAAACTCTTGACAATGGGGAGAATTCCCAACATAGCTTCATTAAAGAATTTCTTCAAAGCTGGAATTAGGATTTAGGTCTTACTGGTTCGAAAACCTGCTTTTTCCCACCATGTAAGGCTCCAGCCCCTAGAGTATATGAGGGGCTTGGCTATTTGACTCGTACCTTGCTTTTAATCTAATGAATAACACAGGGCAGGTCACTTCCTGTTAAAGTCCTAGGCCTTTATCTGTAAAGTGCCTGCCTCACTGGGCTGGTGTGAGGAATAAAAGAGATTATTTATGTGAAAGTGTGGTGTAAATTATAAAGAAGCAGAAGAATTGAAGGGATTCTAGTTAGATTTCTTCACTTCCTGATCTCCAATTTAGGGGATTGGGTCTGGAAGGCAAATTCATCAGGGCCTGATCTTTGTTCCCTGTTTGACCCTATCACCCCCACTCTTATTTGTCCCTTTCTTCTAGCTCTGTGTGCCCTGCCTTTCTCTTATTCTCTATTCCTTCTCTCAGTGTTGGCAAAGCAGGTGAGGAAAGACTTGGCATTTGACAAATGCTTGACAGGTGGAGGTAGTGACTGAAGGCAAAGACTCAGTCTAAGCAAATGATTTTTAACTTTCCTGTAGGAAGTGAGTGATGTGGGCAGAGGGACATCAGAATGAGACATAACTCAGGGAGAGATGACACCCAGAGTAATGAATCCATTGTCCTCATATAGATAAATCAAATATAAAATCGCTCTTGACTTGGGTGTTGGTCAACTTACTCCCACGCTTGTTTTTTCTTGGCTTGTGGATAAATTTTTTGGAGTAATTCCTTTTCCAGTTGGGTCTTAAATAACATGTTTCTGATCCTAAAAGCCCAAGAGAGAAATAATTCACTTCAAAAGGGGGAAAAAATCACATGTGATAATAAATATAAAATGTTAGGATTTTAACAACAAAATGCCTACTGGATAGCACTAGAAAAGGCATGTTATCCAGGAAAACTGAAAACTGCCCTGAGAGGAGGCCAAGGAATTGAATGTGAAGCAAGAGAGACTGTGAGGCAGACAGCTTGGGGCTTCCCAACAAGACAGGCTCAACTCCAAAGAAAAGGTTATAGGTTAAAAACCTTGAAATTGGAGAACCCCTAAATAGCTGAGCTTGCGTTTCCTGCCTTGCTGGTGAGATGAAAGCTGTGAGTCTAAATAAAGCTGATTTTTAATTAAAAAAGATACGATATTCTTCTCACACCTGAGTTTGAGAACTGCGATCCCTACCCACTACACAATCAAATAAAAGATCAGAAGAGCCTCACCATGATTTTAAAAGGGAAATGAACCTATATGAAAAGAGTTGTATTTTCCAATATGGAAAAAAACAACTGTTTTTATGTAAATGAAAGATAGAATAAAAAATAGCTTTAAGACTGAAAATTCTCAAACATGGTTGTTAACAATGCAGGTGCTGAGGGCAGCTGCTGAGCTTTCCCCCAAGATTTTTAGATTTCTCCATTTGTTTAGCTTGATCCAAATTTGCCCAGCTACTGGGCAAATTTGTTTTCTCACTCTGGGGTCAAGCAGCATAACGGAGAGGAAAGGCCTCTGGGAGGCAGCAAAGAGCTGGGTTCTAGGGGCTGCTCTAGCCCAAGGGCCTTTGACAAGACACTGGGCCTCACTTCCCTTATCAGCAAATGAGAGGCTTAGGTTAATTCACTCTCAAGTAACTGCACTTCAAGTGGACCGCGGGACCAGGCTACCCAGTGGGAAGAATATTTAATCACTGGCATTGTTTAGAATTACTGGTGCATGGATAATAAAAAGCTGACTAGCTGTTATTCCTTTTTTATTGTTTGAAAGTTATTTCCAGATAATGCACCCCGTATCACTCACCCCCAGATTGGGAGGATCAAACGACTCCCTCTATCCCCTCTCTGTCCACCACCTGCCTCGAAGTCTTTTTCAGTTCCCTAAATTAGCAATTTTTCTTTTCTTCATCAGCACTGAAGGGTTTCTCTGTTTCTCCCCCATTATTTCCCTGCTGGACTGGGAGAGATAACAAACCAGGACTGTGTTAGGTTATGAGCAAAGACATGATCTTGCAAATTGGCAGGGAAAGAGGCATGTTTTAGCCTGCCAAATGGTGAGTGTTATTGAAGGATGTAAAATACTCCATGACTTTGATAATGTGGAGAAATGGCTTGACAGAAATGCTAACTGCCAGCCAAACAGAGGAAGTGACAGCTGATCCATTAGGCCTTCTTAGTTTCCAAGCATGAAGGTTCTTGTTTGGTCTCCCGTGACTTATTCAGAATCTGGCCTGAAGTATTAATTTGCAACCTGCTAAGAGCACTGTGAACTTGGATAAATACAGATAAATACAAGTCAACTCGTTTTAATATGTCCTTTTCCTTGTTTTGCTGATTTCCCTCCAATGGGTATAGTATTTCCAAAGAGCTCTGAAGTTGAACCTTTCAATACTCATGTTTGATTTTTACTAGCCCTGTGGGCCACAACAATGCCTGAGCGCTTAGGGACAGCACGCTTAAACCTGAGCTGCTGAGGCTACAGAGAATGGGAGTGCGTGGTCCAAGGACAGAAAAACCTTGGAAATGAGCAATCTCATGTCAGTTTCAACCCCCATTTACCTTTACTCTAGCCTACCCCAGGCCTTGGAAATGATTTGCTAAAGATTCATTGTTTAGAGAGGGAAAAGGAAGAAAGATAGAAGAATGTGCAGGAAAATTCAGCCCCCACTATCAATACTCTAATCTCCAATCCAGCTGTTCTTTTCTTCTTCCCTTTTCATCTCTTGGGTATTTCAACATTTTTGGTTTAGAGGTCTCATTTGCCTTCCAGATAAGCCTTAACTCATCCATTCCTCATCTATTTCAAAGTCATTTCATTTTTGCTCAGCCTTGAAGGTACCTTCCCTTCAGTCACTCACTGTCTCAGAGCTATACCAGGTTTTCAAATCCCTGAGATGCCCATGGGCAATAACCTCAGAGCCCATGGCAAATACACATTTGGAGAAGTTAGACATCATTGCTGAGCCTGTGATGCCAGGAGTCACAGGGAACTCAGAGGATGGAGGGTGAGAGGGGAATAAAGGATAAAGGAGGAAGAAAGATGAAGTCAGGGGCCAGCACTCCCTCTTCCCCTAAGAAAGAAGCCTGACCTAGCATGGCGGCTTGGAGTACCAGGGATGTCCATGGGCTTAGGCTGAGCAGGAGCTTATGGAGAAAGTCCTCACAGGCAAAGAATCCTTCAACAAGGTAGCATCTGTGTTCAACAAGTTTTTATTGAGCTTCCATGATGTGCCAGGCACCATGCTGGGCAGAGTGTTGAACATGATGGAAAATGTCCCTACTCGCATGGAGCTTACATGCTAGTGCAGAAGACAATTCAACAAGCCATTAAAATACAAGTGTGACACGTGTTACAAAGCAGGAGACACAAGAGGCTGTTGGAGCATATAATGTTGGTAGAACATCTTGACCTTGTTCAGAAATCAGAAAAAAAGTTCTAGAATGTCCCTCAAGTGAAAGCACGGGGTAGAGTAACAAATGGAATTGAACACCACCAAGGCACGCACTCTACCGTCAGGGGTCAGGCTTGCTCTGATCAACAAACAGTCGGCCCGTCTGAATTGGCCTGGTCTAGATTCAAGGTGCCACTTCCATGGTATGTAACTTTAACCTGAGGTGCCTCTGCTGACACTCACATGTTCCCATTTACAAGAGGCACCTGCATCTAATTCAGTCCAAACCGTGCCAACACTCACAATATCATCTCAAGGGTAGAGGCTGCAGGAACCAACTGCCTACAAACTAATTTTTGAAAAAATCAATATAAACCATATTTGCAGTGTTACATTGTTTCAAATTAAATGTCACATTAATCCACAGCGGATGATTACGGAAGGACAGAAGGAAAGTACTGTTAACTTTATTCCTTTCACAGACTCATAGAATGTCAGAGCCCACAGGGTTTTAAGGGGAATTTAGCTCAGTGGTTCTCACCTCGCATGGAGTCTTTTTATCTGACTGTCTAGCAAAGCTCCTTTAAGTTCATATCCTGCCTATGCCCCACACCTGTTCTAATACATTTCAGCAGGTGTGGAGGAGGGTGACGGCATTTTATTTAGAACATGATCCTCAGTAGATTCAGCATATTTCTGGTAGTCCCCACTGATCTAATCCCGTTCCTCACTTTATAGACTGTCTAGGACCAGGAGGGTTAAGTGACTATGTTGCACTTCTTTTAGTAGTAAAGCTGGAAGCGGAACACAGCTCATAATATTTTATTGTTTGTCCAAGCCTTGGGGTCCGAAGGCAGGACTAGCTTTGTGGGCTGCCCCCTCCTGCCCTTGCCAGGCTTAATTGCCAGCTGGTCTTTCTAGTCCCAGCAGCCAACATGGGGTGTGTCCCAGTTTGTCGGAGTGGCCTGGACCCAGGTACAGGGAGGAAATGCCCTTCAAATCCTGGCCTGCCTTAGTGCTGCCAAAGCTATGAGTGTTTGTAGCTGGAGTAGAGGCGGAGCCCCTGTTTCTCCCTAAGGAGTCCCTCAGGGCTGGAAACCTCCACAAGGCAAGCCTGTGCGCACAACGAGTCCTATCAGACTGGCTGTGTGAACAGGACAGAGAGGCACACATTTAGACCTTCAGCAAAGGCATGGGAGCAGGAGCTGGAGATGCCAATGATGAGGTTGGTCACTTTTCTAAAACTGGATGTCAGTAAAAGACCCCTTTTCTTTTGTTCTGCTTCATAAGGAAATGTCAGAGACTGCAGGAGGGCCAGGAGTGGGCTAGAGAAATTTCACACCACTCTAATTATTTTCATCTCAGGATACCAATTCGAAAACAATTTGTATTTTAAAGAAGATATTTCTCAAGTGAAGAGGAAGTCTTAATTCTGACAGTATGAATTATTCAAAATAGATAGATTTCCTGCTAATTCTTAGTTACCACCACCCCATCTACCCACCCTCTGCTCTGGGAAAGTGAGGACCTGCTAGGGGCAGGGAAGGCAGATATGTGGGGTGCATCACTGTGGAGGATCCCAGAGCCTAAAAGCCAGTGTGAGTTCTGCCAAAACCCCAATGAAGGAGGAAAGCCTGGGAAAAAGATGTGAACATGGGGAGGGAGGCTGCCGGGCTGGAAACAAACTCTTGTGCAGCTTTCCTTCGGTATCCGTGGGGGTCGGTTCCAAGACCACCCTCCACAGATACTAAAGTCTGTGTGTTCTCAAGTCCCTTATAAAAAACGGCATAGTATTTGCATATAATCTATGTACATCCTCCGTATACTTTAAATTATCTCTAGATTGCTCATAATACCTAATTCAATGCAAATGCAGTATAAATGGTTATAATACTGTATTGTTTAGGGAATAATGCCAAGAAAAAATAACTCTGTACAGGGGCGGCTGGTTAGCTCAGCTGGTTAGAGTGCAGTGCTCATAACACCAAGGTTGCCGCATCGATCCCTCATAGGCCACTGAGATGTGCCCTCCACAACTAGATTGAAACAATGACTTGACTTGGAGCTGATAGGTCCTGGAAAAACACATTGTTGCCCAATAAAATATTTAAAAAAAAAAGGTTAAGATGGTAAATTAAAACAAACAAACAAAAAAACTATGTACATCTTCAGTACAGATGCAACTGTCATAGTCATAACTACACAGTACACATCAACAACAAGGTAACATTTTTTCCAATATTTTCAATTTGTGGTAGGTTGAATTCATGGATATTGAACCTTTGCATAGTTTACCTCAGGTTCCTATAGTCTGAATTATCTGAAAAGTCCTACTCTGGTCTGCAATTTAAGGAAGGAGATCAGCAAATTATGGCCCACAGCCCAAATCTATCCCATCAACATTTTGTGTACAGCCTGTAAGCTAAGAAAGGTTTTTACATTTTCAAAAGGTTGAAAAATATCAGGAGAATAATGTTTCATGATATGTGATAATTATGTGGAATTCAAATTTCAGTCTTCTTAAGTAAAGTTTTCCTGAGCACCGTCACACTAATGAACATGGCTGTTTTTGTGCTACAATGGGAGAAACTGAGTAGTTGCCAAAGAGACCGTATTACTCACAAGTCCTAATATATGTACTATTTGGCCCGTTACAAACAAACATTTTCTGTCCTCTGTTATAGGGGTGAACATGAAGAGAAACATCATAATGGGAAGAGGATTTCTCCCTGTCCCTCTGAGGTTGGGGTTTAGGAGAGGCAGCCTCCCAGGTAGATCCCTCATGTCCAAGTCTGTGTATATTCTTTCATATCACCAATATCAATCTCTGTTCTGCTGGCTCCTTCTATCTAACAAGAGGTATTGACATCAGGTTTTAGTACTGAAACAAAAGAGAAAGGAAGACTGTCCTGATGCTTACAACTACAGGGTGATTGGGCCCTCAACATCAGAAAACAGCCCCACCTTCACATGAGGAATTCTTAGCAGGCTAATGAATTGGGGTATTCTGAATATATTCTGATGTTCTATACAAAACAGAAGGATAAGTATGAGAAAGACCAAGGGGTTAATGAACTCGACTTTGTCTACAGCTCTGACTTCCTCACCAATCCTCAAATCAACAACAAGCCTCTAGATTAGGACTCCAATAACATGTGGTTTAGACAACATCAATTAAGACAGTGAGTAAGCATGGGACTGGGAAAAAGAAGATCCACTTTGATACTAACTCTCTAGGTGACTTTAAAAATAATAACTGCAATTACAAGTGTTTTTCTTTGTTGAATGACCACTAGGCTCATTCTTTCATAAGAATCCTGTAAAACAAGTATCATTAGTCTCATTTTACAGATAAGAAGACTCAGGCTAAGTCATTAAATCCACTGCCCAAAGTCACCTTCCTTATAAGTGATGGAATCCAGATTTATTGAATTCTAAGGACTGTACTCTTATTATGATAAAAAACTTGTCTTCTCCCTGCTTCTTAGTTTCCATATCTATAAAATGAGATTATATAAAATTCACTTCAAGACTCTGTCAGCAAAATAAATTCTGTTGACCCTGAAGCCCTTAAAATTCTATTCGGTTACTTAGTAAAGCATCAAGATATGCATTTTCTGCAGGCTGAAAAAATCCACACAGGTCCTGGGGAAATTGCAGTGACCCAGACAGATATTATTGCTGCCTTTACGGAACTTTCCATCTAATCCAAGCTGGGCTTCTCCCTATATGTTGGATCAGGGTTTCTGATAATTCTTCTGGAATAAAAGGAATAAAAAAAAGATGTTTATCTGAAAGTAAGTAAAATATTCATGAAAGAAGAGATTTTTCCAAAACTCTGCCTCTTATCCTCACTAAGAGTATGCTCAGTACTTTGTGTTTTCTGAGCTTCCAATCGGGTATTATGCCAGATATGACTTATATTCTGCTGGGAACACAGAGAACTGGAGACAAGGGTGGGGGCGGGGGAGACAAAGAGGAAATGAAAAGGAAAGGAAAGGCATGGGGACTCAAGGACAGAGCTAGTCATGATAAGCCAAACTTACATGGGCACATTCAGGTGAAGACAATCTTATTTTTTTTAAAAGATGTACTATTCATTTATTTATCCATTCAATAAACATTTAATTATCCATCCACTAAGTGTCAGATGCATGCCTAGGAACCAGATAGGCTGTTTTATAAAGCATGCTTCAGACATTATTACATTTTATTGGGGTGGGGGGTATGTTTATTTTAACTTACAACACATATTTGTTGAATTGTTGCTGTGTCTAATAAACTATACACTCTGACTCTGAGGAGGCAATCTCTTGATTCCAACACTTCTGGCCTTTCCTACATTTCCACTGGGACAACCTTTAAAATAAAAAATGCCAGTTAATTTTCAATCTCCCTGGAGATAGTAAAATTGGTGAATGCTCTTATACTAAGCAAAATACAGATGAAGCATTGAGGTACAGCAACTGGGCCATGTAGACACAGAGGAGACTTTCATTACTCCCAATGTGTGTCCCTCCTTAAGAGACATGGAGCCTTGTGAACTAGAAGGCCAGAGGCCACACCTCTAACGTGAAGCTACTGTTTCTGTGATGGCCAGGGCCTTTTCACCCTTCCGTACTCTTCCAGCCATACCTGCATTCCTCAACTAGCCACTTTTCCTAGGAATTAGCCTCTCTTTCAGAGCCCACCATTTCTGGAAATCAAATTTTCAGTAATGGTCAACATGGGAAGTAAGTAAATGGGGATGTCTTGCATCTTGGAATACTAATACAAATTGGAGGATATGGGAATAATGATGGGAGAGATACACATTTGAGATTATAGGTTTTCATTTTTTGAATCTTGCAAGGAAAACAAATTATAAAATGTTTTAATATTACAGGAATAAATTCAACTTTCCACAGGCAGATAACTATAGGGTATGCACCCATGAATCACACTCTAAACAGCACTATCAAATAGAACTTTCTGCAATGATGGAAATGTTCCATGTCTGTACTCAGGGGCTATTAAGCACTTGAAATATGGCTAGTAGGTACAAATGAGGAGCCACGTTTTTAGTTTATTTAATCTACAGCTGCCTGTGGCTAGTGACTACTGCACTGAACAGTGCAGGTCTAGAGGGTACGTACACATCATACAAACACATGCAGGCACGAAAAATTTGGCTGAGGATTCTAAGCTTCAATATATCCTTCTGCTTGAGATATAACATGCAAACTCAAATAGATAAAGCTGGAGAGCTAAGATATTTTATTCTTTTTGAGGGCAAACAACCCCTAAAAGCTCTTGCCTCATTCAAGAATGAGTAACAATAAAAAGAAAATAAACATTGGACCCAAGACTATATTTTGAGACATAAAAGAGCAAACATATATTTTTTATCATCCAGCACAGGAAACAAAATTATATTTTGAAATCTATTACTTCATGCTGCTTATATTCTTCGTAATACTCAAGAATAGGAACACTCTATAAAAGGAGAGTTGAAAGATTAGCTGTTGAGACAACAAACTGAGATGGAAAAATAGGTAGCTGAAAAATGGGAAAAGATAAAAAAAAGTTGTTAGGTGAAATAAAGATTATAGACAATTGAAATGCAACCATAAAACTCCAATCTGTACTAGAACCCCCAAAAGACAGTATTGTTAAAAAAAAAAATCAAAAGAGCAAAATCTGGAGGATGAATTTTCAAAGCTCCACTTAACTGCAGATGAAAAAACAATGAAAAGAGATGCAAACAATTAAGCTTACGATGAATCAGTGGAACAGAAGCAATAATCAAATACATAATCAGAGGAAAACATTCACGAATGTAAAGACAGACACAAGACACAGATTGAAAGAGGTCACTGAAAGCTAGTAAAAAGTGAAAGGAAACCAAGAGCCAGATTCTTTTATCTTAATAAAAGATATAAGTTTGCATTTTTAGAGTTATTCAAAACCTCCAAGAGTTTTCAGACAAATCTATCTCTCTTCCCCAAAATCCAAAAGAAAAGTGGATGACATACAAAAGAATTACAAAGGCTAATATTTTTGTAAAGCACCTTAATATCACACTTGATTGTCAAATGTGTACATGCACATTCCAGCCACAGCCCTTTCTACTCATCTTTTCTGGATCTATAGAACAGAATCATCATTAAAATAATAAAATATCTTAAAATTAATAATTTAATAAGGTAATTAAAATTTTAATACGTTTGAAAGGAAGTAAATGTTTTTTTCTCAGTATTCCTTTAATAATATCAGTTTTTTTCCTGTTAAAATATGAATGATGCTGCCTCTCTAGCATTTCTTTCACAGGTTATTCAAGGAAATTACATTTTGAGCCCTTCATAAAACTACATTTTTAAACAATATTCAGAAATTGGTTTAAAATAAGCTATAATTTTTCATGGTTCTATCTTTTATGATCGTTAAAACAGTTAAACTCTAAGGTATCATGATAAAACTAGATCAGAAGATTCTTAAGGTAGAATTCTTCGTTTTAATCTGGTTGAGAGTCCATACTGTGCTTTTCACTTAGTAGGAACTTAATAGTATTTTTACATGCCTTAATAATTTGCATTTTTGAAGTAATGAATCACTGCATTATTTAAAGAAAAATACACTGAATTTTGTTTATTTTCCAATATCTCTTTTCTGGAAATTCTGAATTTGTAAATTCTGGTACAGCATATCTCCTTGACAATAGTGATAGCCTCTAAGCACTGTCTTAAGCTGTCTCCATGATTTGTCCAGTTTCATTCATCCCACAGACCCCACCTCCTGAACCCCAGATCACAGGAGTGAGCAGAGCCAGGCCTGGCCAATCCTCCCTGAGACTATTTATAAAAACGTAAATGGCCAAGAAGTTCTGTCAACAGTCAGCTTCTCTTCTGGTCCCCATGAAGCGACCCTGTCTGTGGTATGACGTAAGCAGGGAGGGGTACTCATGAAGAAAGCTGGGGAGGTGCTGAGTGCAGCCCGTCAGGGCCCAGACCCTGCGGCTTTCCCTGGGCCTCTAGTCGCTACCTCGGAATTCCTTCTTCTCAGTCCTGAAGCTCAAGAAGTTCTCTTTTTGGTTATGCTGATTTGAATTGGCCATCTGCCAGCTGCCTAATAAAAAGAGACCTGACTAATAATTGCATAAATAAGTGAAATTGAAAAAAGTATACATACATTTAGATGTTTAAGCTTTTTGTTAGTTGGTTAGAAAGAGGTGCCTATTATTACAGTTATTTAATTTACTATCTATTCTCCCAGGCACCTAGCACTGCATTTTCATATTATTTTATAATTGTCTATTTATATAGGTATCTCTCTTGATAATCCATTTTTATGTAGCCAATTACTCCAACACAAAGTGGCTTAAAATAATCATTTTATTTTATCTCACACTATAGTGGGTCAGACATTCAGACAGGGCTTGCAGAACAAACCCTTTGCTCCATGTGGTACCCACAGGGTCACTTGGTGGTATTGTGCTGGCAGCTGGACTGGTCTGGGAAGTCCAGACAGTTTCACTCATGTGTCTGAACTTGATGGGGCTGGCTGGAAGGCTGCACAGAGCTGGGTGTTTCTGTGTGCCCATGGGGCTTCCCAGTCTCTCCATGCAGAGGACGCAGCTTTCCCAGCAGAGTTGTCAGACTTCTTACACGGCAGCCCAGGGTTCTGCAAGAGAAAGGAACTGGAAGCCGCTGGTCTGCAAGACCTGGACCCCAAACTGGTGCAGTATCATGTCTGTCATATTCCAGTGGTCAAAGCCAGCCCAGATTCCAGAAGAAGGACAGTATAAAAGAATTTGTGTCCTCTTTTATCCTCTGTACCTAGTTGAGCACTATGAGAGCAAGAAATGTGCCTTATTGATCCCTATGCATCCCTAGATCACAAATCAGGCCAGAAACCTAAGTATGAAAGCTAGAGAGGAATGTTTCTTGAAAACATTTGTGAATGGCTATACTAGACCTGGGTTGCCCACCTTTTAATTTCTTGTTATGTAAAAAAACAAACAAAAATATGTGGTTAAACTATTGTCAATAAAAAATCAGACTAGAATTATCTTTCCTCTATATTAGATCTTAGAATACAATTGAACAATGTTCACAGTAGGGTTTTCTTGGAGTGGCCTAAGACATGGAACAATTTTGATGTAAACCATGCTTATTTCTTAAATTCATAGTAGGGGGCATTAAATACTGCTTAATTTTTTTTTTTACATCAAGAATTAAGAAAATATAGTTTTGTGTGTATTCTTCGAAAAACTTAAAGGTCACCATTATAAAATTTCCATGTTATTTAAATCACAATTACTAGAGGAAAAGAAAGCAAACAGAGTACATATAAGTCAGAGAAAGAAAAAAGGAAGGAACAGAAAAGAAAACGGGAAAGAAACCCTTCACATTCGCTTCTATTTGTTCAGTTCAGGAGATGGGTAGGAGTCACTGGAGAACTCAATAGAAACGTGGGGAAGTGTACGCAGACCATGCTTGTGTGAGCCCATGGTAGACCATTGGTTTAAGACTGATGCAAACTGAGTAGTTCACCTACCTCACTTTAGGATCTTCAATACATTTACAGGGTATACAAAACTGCTATAATCTAGGAAGAGATGCCAGATACAATGTGTACATAGGCAAGGGGGAGAATGCTCCGCTGATGTTGTATTGCTAAAGGGTGGTTTCTCTCTCCTTTTTGTGGGAAATATACCTGGGCTGCAGGTTAAACCCTCTCCTCATTGGTTAGGGATTATAAACATTTTGGAGCCTCATATATTCTTCTGGGTTTGTCCTTGGGGCTTGTTCATGTGGCACATAAATGTCAGTGGCACATAAATCATTCTCAGGGCCTGACTTGGCAAAGTCTCATTTCTTTGCCTCAGTTTACTCATCTGCAGAGTGGTACACTCTAAGAACTCTACAGCTGGATGGGAGGAGGGGTGTCACAAGGACCTGGTTGGTCTTAGAGAAGGATGCTGCAGCCTGAAGGTGAGGACATGTCTGCCAACATAGCCTCCCTACTTCCCTGATTCATTTTGAAGAGAATCTGACCAAATTCAGTGGGCACATGTTAGTAACGGTTTTGTTAATTACTTCTCACCATCTGCCATCTGTATTCCATGTCTGATGGCCTTCACGTTTCCAAGACGACAATGACTCCAACAACAAATAAATGGAAATAACCAGTTTTCTGTCTACAGCCTCTCACAGAAGTCACGTTAGCTACTTTCAGAGGGAGATTAATGATGCCTATCTAATTTTCTTTTGCCAAAGTTGCTACATTTAACAGACTTTCCTCATTCAAAGAGCACATGGATGATCTGCAGCTTTCTGCAATTGTGTGAAGAACTAACTCATCGTTCCAGATATTCCAAAGACTGATTAAAGCCTTAAGATACTTAGGTTATTGCTGACTCATTGATAGCTTGAACCAGCTTGCAATATTTCACAAACTACCAGAGAAAATCAACATGGCAAGTTATTATTTTTTGTGTGTGTGAACAGCAGAACACATTGGTCTTCAATCAAATAGGAAGCATTTCATTTATGTATTTGCAAGCTTCACCTTGTTCTAGCACAATCCTGTTGGCCCCTCAGTACAATGAGCAGTTACATTTTCCTATGTGTATAAATTCAAATACCAATTATATGATTAATAAATGCATTTCTAATTAGAACTTTGAGTTTGTGACAGTCAAACTCAGGTTAATTCCTCCTTAACCTGTGAGAATGTTTCTATACTGTATTTTTAGCCTCTGAAATACATTGAAATAAGACCTATAATAGCACAGAATGTTACCAACAAAATAGACCTATCTTTTGTGTGTTAATTTAAGAGTGGACAAAAAAGCCTAAGTTAGAACCTGCAGGCAGCCATTATCCACCTGTCCCTCTCGGCTGCACTAATTCCCAGGGCAGTCCCTTGCTAGGACATTGTTTATCACCAGCTTTGTGCCCACTGAGGCAGTTCTTGCAGTACCTGCATTGTCTGAATACCTTGGCTTCTGAGCTAAGCTGACCGCCCCGCCTCTATGGACCAGAGCAGACATCTGCCATTTGCTCTCTCACAAGCAGTTGTCCCAGGGGCAAAACTCCTCAGAAACACACAGAGAAATCTGAAATACACTTGGAGTGTCATGCAACTATCTGGTAAAATTCTGCGGATGTTTTGGGAAGCTGGTTCCACTCTTGAAGCCCCTGACTGGGGGTGGCTTGCTCCAGCTCCTTGGCACTGCCCCTTGGCGCCTCTCGCGAGCTTCTGTGTTCTATTCTGTTTTCTGCCTTTCTGTTCTGCACTGTCTCCTGCTTTGTGTCCAACCTTGGCTCTCAGCCTTGGTTGGCTTCTGTTCAGTCTGGGGCTGGCAGGTCACTGTCACCTATTCCTTGCTGCCTGCTCCAGATTCACCCAAACTGGATTCCCTTTGTGGTGCCCTCCCTCAGACGCCAGCTGAGGAGCCAGGCCAACCCCAGACAGCTCACTCGTTATCTGGACCAGGTCTTGATGTGTATTTTTACCTGGGCTGCTGGATCCTAGTCACTTTCTTTCCAGCCTCTCCCTGGCAACTTTTGACCTGCTATGTGGTCTTCTGCACATATCCATGTTCAGACAGTGCCCCACCACTGAATAGAAATACTTTTTTAAATGACTCCTGAGGTTTGCAAGGTTATCTGGAAATTGCACGATGGCCCTTGAAGCAGTTCTTGCTGTGGCGAGCCCTTGTCATCGGCTTAGTCTCCTAGGTGGTCTCTGCCCAGATTCAGCTGCTGTCTTGCTGCTGCTGAGACATGATTCTGAGGTTCTTGGATGCCTCACTTGGGAGGGTACCTGAGATGTGGTGACGCTCATCACGCCAAGGCAAGGCCAGTTGCAGTAGGTTTCCACTGAAGACCAGCAATGGTCAGTGGCCAGAATGTTCCTTCAGCATCTCCTTTTCTAAAAGGGCTTGTATGGAGAAAGTGTGTACACTCGGGACAGAAAGTTAGGTTCAGCAGAGTGAGCCCACCCTCTCAGTTTGTTCAACAGAGAGGGTGGAGCTGCATTTGATGCTGTTTTGATTCATCCAAAGAAGAGCGGCAAGGGCTGGAATGAGCTGACCAGAACAGGGACTGTATGGACCATCTCATACCAACCCTGCACTGTGTAGGCAAGAACTGTCAGGCCCAGAGAAGGCTTTTCCCAGATACTCGGAGTTGGTGGCAGAACTAGAACTCGAACTCTAGTGCCTGACCCTTCTATAGGCCTTGGAGGATGACCCACAGGCACTGTGTCATCTGTTGGCCTGTCCCCAGTGTAGGTGACACTGAGAAAGTTCAATTTTCCGTTCGTCCTTTTGAGACTAATACAAAATTGTTAAAGAAATTTCTGAAAACACACTTTCCTCTTTCCTGAAGCTCTGATTTTGCCTGAGTTCTACTTTCTCATCCCCCTTCTTTTCATCCCCTGTCCCCCAACAGTAGAACCTGTGCATAGGTACCACAGTTTTGCAAAAGCTAGTCCTCCCCTCTTCCTTCCTGCTCAGGAAGTAGAAACTAATATAGTGCTTTAATATTACTAGGCAACATTATTATCATTTGATATGCCAATGTGATAATAGGCAGTTTGCCAACCTTGTCATTTTAGAAGAAAATTGGCTTAAGTAATCACCTAAAACATCCTCTTCAAGGGACTTTTTTCCTCCACATAGGAGATAGCACCTATTATTTCCAACTGTGAGGAGCAGAAAAAATATTTCCCCTACTAAGTGATACAAGGGATTTGATTGAAGCCTTTGCAGGCCTTCCATTTAAATGGAGCTCCTTTTTAAAAAATAAAAATTCGATGCATGCTCACAGGATTTCAGTGTTGTCAAATATTCAATTTAAACTCTCCCTGTTATTTATATTCTCCAGCCTAACAACCATTATTACACAAGATAATTTTTTTTTCCCTGCAGAGAGCATTCACGTGATGTGGTGCTGGTGTTATTACCAGAGCAATTCTTGTCTCCTGTATGCTGTGTTCCAAAACCTTATCTCCATCATTCCCTTTGTCCCACCCAGAGCCAAATGGGCGTTCTCTACAACAGCAGACAGTGATTTCGTGTCTCTCAATAGTCGGCCCGATTCCAGTAGCTTCGATTGGAGGAATTGATCCTAGGAGCCTGAAAGCCTTCTGATAAGACAAGTGACCCTCCCTACCTCTTGTGTTTCTCATATGGACATTTCCTAGCATGCCTAAAACCAGGCGAAAGAATGCTGCTTCATTTCTTCTCAAAGGGCTCTCTGGTGTGTGCTGGTCCTTTCTGATGCCAGCCAGGGAGTAGTAATGGAATATTCTGTTGGGGCTGCAGCAGGCAGTAACGGGATGACTCTTGGAAATGATGGATGGCAGCTACATATCTGCATTGTTGACGGCATCTAAGGAGCAGAATAGTATGATTGTCACAGTGGCTGGGATGAGGCGTTTGCTTCTGCTGCCCTTGAGCTGCACGTTGATTTGGTCTTGGATTCAATGCTCTTTAGTTGTTTTAATTGTTGAAATTGCTTGACGTATTTGGTTATAAAATTAAAGTGTCTTTCTCACTGTAAGCTGAGATCAGGGACATCCTGGACAATTGCACATTCACGAAAATGAAGAATAAGGAGGCAGAGCCATGTGATGTGTGAGGTAAATGGAGATGACACCAGGGTGTCATCCTTTGCTAAGGGCACCTAGTAAAGTGGCAGAAACCCTCTGGACATCGTGGGGAGTTTATGATAGTGCAATATTCTGGACAAAGTAATTGCAAACTCCATTTAATGATGCAGATGACATCAGTGTTACCCTTATATGATCTAGTCATATTAATTTTTCTGAGTTGCTTTAATTCACATTCCTGAAAACTAAAATAATCTTAAAGTAAGAGGTATACTACATCATTATAGTGTACAACAGTAAAAATGCACAGTCTTTAATATTCTATTGACTTCCTATTTTATACAATAACTGGAACCATCTGGTCCATACCCACCTCTCTGTTTTACCCAAGAAAGCTGGGCCCAGAGAGTGGAAAGTAGCTTGCTTTATAAAAACCAAAATTTCTCTCCTGGCAGAGCATGGCTAAAACTCTATCCTCCTAAATTTCAAATTCCCTTCTTGCTACTGAATCTTGATGATACCTAACTATAGAGTTTCAAATTAAATTTACCTCTGTAAGTGATTTCTTTAACTGCTTCAGATAATTGAACCAGTGAAACTATGTACTTTTTAAAAATATGTGCAGGCTATATAAATACATGTCTCCTTTTATCCCCAGGGCCATCAGGACTATCAAGGTCCCATCCTCTGATGATGAGAAGCAAGAGGGTTGTAAGCTAAGAATGGCTGATGATACAGAGAGCTAGCCAGGAGTACAGGAGCCATCTCTTCAAAGGAGGAGTCACTAGTATGCATCATCAAGACTGAAGGTGCTGGTGAAATAAACGGGATTTCCATCTAGGGACTGGGCTCCAGGAAGGGGGACCAAGGAGTCAGGTTCTGGGCAGAGCACTCAGCAAATAGACACATGCTGAGGGCTGTACAGAGAGAGGGCAGCCTGATACTGTTTGCATAACTAGTCTGAGTAGCTCAGGTGCATTAGGCTCACTCCTCCCAGTCAGGGCACTTGTTGGCTTGGGGACTGCATCAGGAGGGACGCCTAAGCCCATTGTGTCCCTAACAGGCCTGGGCAGAGTAAGCCAGCTCCAATCCCACAGGAATTCACTCATCCACCTCCAGTGGTGAGGCATCTGGCTGTGCGCCTACACATTGCTTGCTTCTCTAGCACCCATGACGTGGAGAACATGAATCAGAAGGCAGACTTCTGAGCAAGCACATAGAGAATTCTAATCAACTAACAAGGAAGAAAGCTTCATGGTGCCAAGGGACAGGCATATTTGGAGTTGGGTTCTTTGGTCTTCATGTCCACTTGTAGTCAGCTAACTTTCTGGAGTGGGGGGCTCATTTGTAATACTCTGTTTTATGTAGTGGGTTCAGCTCAAACTCACAATGTTTATGACTCAGCAATGTCTATCTGACATTTATTACCACTCAAACAGACCGGTAGCCATAAATCCAGCCTCATTTTTATGGTTAAATGGCTCCTATCATGAAACAAAGGAACAAAGGGGAATAGTCCACAGCTGTGCTATCCATCCTACATCTTATCAAAATATAGAAAAGAGTGCAGGGATGGATAGGTCATATTGTAAAAGATTCATAGTTACATGCACGCACACAGGGATACTATGTACAAATACTATATAAAAATATATGCAAAACTCTGCTCTGCCTATGGAAATATATTGAGGAGCATCATATCGTATCATTCCATGTTAGAGCAAAACCGATCCTGAGCTCTCCTTGCGAGTTGTGACTGTGGGTCATTGTACTGACTGACTAAAAGCCCAACAGGCCGACTGAGCGATTGGGACAGAGATGCCTTGGGGGAAGGGGAACTGGCAGAGCTGCTTGATCCTGGGGGAGTCCAGCGGAAGTGTGAGGGAGACAGATAAAGGTGTTGCTAGGGAATTCACATTGACAGCTGTTGGAACACTGTGGGCTCTGATTTTCTGAAAAGCTATTCCCTATTGGAGTTATACCAGCAGTCACCTTCTCCCAGACAAGGGTCTATCTAATGACTTAGTTTTATAAATGAGAACAATCAAATTAGAGAGATGGGCAAGATAGTCTTAAAGGTCCCTCCTAGCTCTCACATTGAACAATTATTAGCTAGTTGGATGGTAGAAAAGAGGGAAGAAGAAAAAATGCATATAATTAATGTATTTAATTTTTACAACTCTTTAAGAAATGAATCATTAACCCCACTTTAAACACTGAGAAACTGAAGTTCAAAAAACTTACGTAACTTGCCCAAGATCATAGAGCAAATAAATGGCAGAGCCATATTCTAAATCCAATGTTTTTTGTTTGTTTTTTTGTTTGTTTTTTCCTGAATCATTTCCCCTAAAGCATACCTTTTGTCTGGAACTCGCATTCAATAAATAATCACTAAATTATGCATATATGATAAACGTAACACATACAACCTCTTTAGTACTTGTTATAAACTGGATTACCAGAATTTGCAAAAGATAAATAGGCACTGGTTTTGGTTTTTCCCTCTGATGGGGAGCCGCCTCTATTCTCAAAAGAACTTTGGCTAAAGAAAATAATTACAAAGGAAAATGGTTGTTCTCTTCAAACCTCAGCAATAAGTCAGATAATATCAGGCATTTCCTAAAAGTATGAACTGTACTCTGTCTGGCACTCAACATTTATAGAGATAAGGCCCTATAGTAACCACGACACGTGTTACTATACAAAAACGGGTAAGGATCGAGTCCAAGTCTACCTAGGGAGATGTTCACCATTCATCTGCGAAGATGGGCAATTTCTGAACCAGTGAGTGACTGAAAAGAAAACCCTCAAGTTTCTAGTTCATTTATACCTTAACACTATCAAAGAAGTAGATGGCTGATGTACTTACCCAGGTGGAACATCCACTTTATTACATACCCCTATGGGTAGCTTGCAAAGGGTACTTGATTAGCTTTCATCACAACTAAACTCTCTATGTCTAAAGGACACCAGGAGATGGTAGCTCATTTAAAGAGGCAGGATATGGGCTTATAATTGGCCTTAAATTAAGTGGTAAAGAAAAGGATAATGACGAAAGAGACTTTAAAAAATATATCTAGTCAAGAGTAGAAACGTGTTGGCTTTTTAAAAAAACTATGTCTCCAAAATGGCAAATACTCTCCATATACTGACCATCGTTTCCTGTTACTAATTACTTTTTTAATAGCAGTGTGCTCTAGTTAAGCAAAAGAGTGGTGGAGAAAAGGACAAGCCCCTCCAAAGTTCTGGATACGTGGTCCTCATAGCTAATCGACATGAGAGCCACAAAAGCAGATCTAATAAGTTACAAGAATTAATTCAGAAGAAGAAAGGAGGGAAAACTTAAACCATTTATAAATGCTCCTAAAACCAACTGTGGACGCCTAGAGGTCAGGGATTGACTTCTCTCTACAGGGTGTGCTCTCCCTGGTGCTCTGACAGTTCTGTCTCTAGAAGAATTGCTGTAGATTGCCTTCCTTGCACGATGACCACCCTTCATTGCATTATTCTCAGGCTCAACCAAAGATTATATTTTTTGAAAAAAACAAAAAGAAGTCCCTACGACCTTGCTTACATGCATGCAGCATTAATAATTTCCTTGGAACTTATATTAAGGAGGCTAATTACATCCTCCCATTCTGAGCTTCTTGGAGACCATTTACAGCTGGAGTAATGGACCGATGGGACATGGGGTTGACCCAGCATGGCAACTCTTTGGACTCTCAGTAATAAAATCATTAGCACTAATGTTGTTATGCAAACCCCATCCAGCTATGAAGGCAATTTCACGAAATCATTAGCATATACAAAAATAATTTGATTTCAAAATACCACACTTGGTCACTGAGTTGGCCACCAGAAGGATGCCTATCTTGCTCTTCGTTGGTGGTCTTAGAGTCAGAACTTTCAGTTTAAGTAGAAAATGTGCTGAGAGTTCTCAAAACAGTAAGGATGGAAAAGGGGAATTCATTCTTGTGTATAGTTATTTCACTTTTTTCTTTAACTAAAAATACATAAATTTACCAGCCAAATATACTCCATTGTATATTACTTCAACTTTCTGAAGTTGAATCAGCCCTTATTCATCCTAGTGCCCATCTGTGGAATGAGGGAACTTAAGCCTGGACTTCAAACAACCGCAATTGATGTGGAAGTTTGGCACATGACAATACTCATAGTTTGACTGTTTTTTCAGAAACAGTGTAACCTGTTAATAATGATAGTTAGAGCTGAAGGGACAGGTAAAATTAGATTTTTTTCCCCCTTTACTCATATAATTTGAAGATTATACAATGTGGTTTTTAAAGGTCAGAATAAATTGCTAATTAAGTTGAGGCATTTGAAATTAGCAAATAAAACTGCTACTTAGAATAGTGACTAAGGAGTAATTAATCATACGGGGAAAAAAACGGCAGTGAAGTAGAGCCAGCAGTAAAATTATTTTTTTAACTAGTTGCCATAGAGCCTTCCCATGCCAGTACTAAGAAGCTGTTAGATATTAATTTCTTTCCTTTCTCTTTAAGTTGCATCTTAAAAAAACCAAACAGTGTTCAACAGTTTTCTAGGAAGACACAAATCAAGACAGGCATTCATCTGCACAACCCCTCTTGCAGGTACTCAGAAATATATGGACTAGCTATGACTCTCCCCTCTTTTACTCAACATGTGGAGGAATGAAGGGTTACATTATCATAGGCATAATCTTAAACCCACTCTAATTAATTCTTAAATATAAATCATGGACACTTGTTGGCATTTTAACTATTGTAATACAAAACTACTTAACACACTCTTTAAAACCAATGTTGGCACCCCCCCCCACCCCTCCACCACCACCACCACCTTTAAGAATGCCTGCTTTAAAACCTGCTTAAGAAAACATTTTGGTTTTGCTTCTAGAATTCTAGGTGCTTTTTATTTCCTTACGTGCTACACTTGCCAGACTTGAGTTTGATGCTCTCAGTCCATGCTGAGATGCTCAGGATTTCATCACATCAAGATATTTGTATATTACATTTAAAGCCAAATGTATCAACATAAATGTTACAATGAAATACCCAGAGAGTTAACTCGACATGCATATCTTAAACCAGAAAACAAAGGCCGCATTTATGTAGAGGTTTATATTTTTAAGCAGTTGACATTTATTGATTAGGCAATCGACACCACAAACCTATGAGGTAGTTTAGCATGAATTAATTAATTAAGAAGCAGAAAAAGAAAAGATCTGTCCTCACAATAATATGTTGATCAGATCCTTCTCATTCTGGTCACAAAAGAACAACAATCAATTCTTTGTACAAGCTGGTCAAATGAGCAATGAATATTTAGCTTGGATGGAATGTAGAGAGAATAGTTATTTTATTACCTGACAGTCTAAAAAGGTTATTTCTTTATTGGAGTTCTAATATGCTGTGCTCTCAGTGATCTGTCAGAAATACTTCACTTAAAGATCAACTATGGAAGAGGTGCCCCCCTCATCGCACCCCCACCCCCCAACCCCCTCTGGGGCTCAAATTGCCCTATTCTCATATCATTATTAGCATTTTTCATCTATCTCATATTTTTTGTCTGTTGTTCTGATTGGTCTAATAAATTCACTTCAATAGAAAGGTATAAAGACCCTGTCAGCTCCAATTTATGTTTATATGTCATCTAAGAGGCAGATGGAAAAAAATCCTATTGGTCTTTGTAGCCAGATAATTGCAGATGAGAGCTTTATTACAACTTTCATCAGTGAGAGGGATCACTGTGGTCCTCACCACTTAACAGATTGCTTTATGATCATATTTATGAGTGCACTTGGTGGTGAAGACTATGTATAATGAAAGCGCATTAACTTGGGTTTCACTACCACGGCATTTGTGGCCACTGGCACAAGTGCTAGCCTGAACCTTACCTCTGTACTTAGAGAGGAAAAACTCTTGGCAAAATAAGTGAATTGCAAGACTAGGAGTATTTTATCTCTATAAGAAATCATAGACTATTTCAACCCCTTAGCAGGTATCCTTTTAAATATAAAAAATTTACTCTAATATATGGACACTGTTAAGCTTGTGTTACGTTAATTTTGAATCATTTCTCCCTCACTGGAGCAAAACTTCGAAAGGGCAGTAGTTGGTTAGTGTATTTGACATTACCACAAGTATTCTGGAACCGTGAAAGTACTTTAGATCTTGATAATTTGGGTAGTCCCACTTTTTCAAATAGATAGGGTTCTCCCTTAGTTCTCCTAAATTGAGATTTTACAGGCAGCCCTGGAATTGTCCTCATCTCTTCCGGAATCTCTGCTATAGTCAGGTGGCCCTACCAGAACAGCGCCACAAAGGTCAGGTCTGCGTGGGCCACTCCTTCTCCAGAATTAATTTTGCTGTTTGAAAATATTTACTTTATAGCTCACTCCCATTCATTCACAATGAAACTGGGAAGTAACATGTGACCTAATTAAACAAATATAACCATTTTAAAAAAAAACAACAAAAAACAAAAACGACAACAAACAGCTAGCTTTCCAAACAGGGATGTTTCCATTTATATGACTTCCCCAAATTTAAATAACATTCATAGGCTCTTCTTGTTTAAAGCTGAATATGTCACCGCCATGGTACACTGGAATGACAATTTCCCTTACCTGCATGGGCAAAAATAAGTAAAGAAATTTGAAAACAAACAAAACCTCTGACAAGGTATTCACTTTCACTTGACAGGTTGCCAAAGAGCAATGGTACTCAGATGAGGAATTCTGAAATAATAGGATTATTATATCTGGAAGCTTATCTATAAAAGGTTGGCATAGCCTCTCTGTAAAGCAAAAGAGATCTGTGTTCAAGGGCTCATCTATACTATATTAGGTTTTTTAAAAAACAAACAAACAAAAAAAACCTGAGGGCATGAGCTCACTCACTAAACACAGAAACAAAGACTTTTTAGAAAAAAACTTGAACAGTGCTTGTTTTACAGCAGAATTGACAAACAAAGCCTTATTTTACACATTTGAACTAAAGTCATCATTGGAGGTTTGTAACTCGGTTATGTGCTTTCCCAAAACAGCAAAATAGATTCCTTTCCATCAACTCCTCCTTCCTTTCCACACAACAGCACGTGGCTGGTGTGGTGGCTTCTCTCTGCAGGCACAGAAGCTGGCCACCCTGGTCCCTCCTGAGTGGGCTCTCTTCAAGGGGATGGTGCCAACTTCTAAACACCTTAATAACAACACTGTGCATGTCTAAGTCATTTTATTTATTGCTCACTGAGTTGTAACCATTTCAGCTCTCTGTGGAAAAACAATAGACCAGAAAACCCTGACAGCAGGAGATCAATTGCCTGTGGTCACAATGTACAAAGGGCAACCTCAGCTAGAGCATTGAGAAGCATCGTGAAAAGAAGGTAAATGCCTGGCTTTGCACCCAGCCCGCAGGACATCAAATCCAGTCACTACGGAGAAGAATGAAACCTAGAGAAACAGCTTTATGATTTACACTCAGAGGCGTTCCCCATCAGAGAGTCGCAGTGTTCCAGTCTGCCATACTGGCCACTGGTGTTCTTTCCAAAGTAATCGAATCTCGGTTCAGCAAGAAGACTTCGGTGAGACACAGAGGAATAGGGGACCTCACTATACCCGAGGCTTCATTCTTCAGAATTGACTCACTGGTTTCCAAATCATCAGTGCCCCACACGAAAGCCCACAAGTCAGGCCAACTTCATAGGAAACATTCATTTATTTTTCTCTCATTCTGGGGTTTATAATTCTTCTTTTGGATGCCTTTGGGAAAACATTTCATCAAGGTCAACTGCTGTGAAGACGTTTTTGCCTAAGAGGATCATCATGCAGGCAAACTAATTCTTTTTCTAAGCTATTATTTTGGCAGCTTGCGAAGAGGACTCGGCTTAACTTTGAGAAGCTGTACTTTGAATGATCAGAAAAAAAAGATGAGGATCCTTCCATTTGCCCTCTTCATTCTCATTGTTCAGACGGCAAGCCTGGCTCACATTTTTGAAGGTGAAATCAGACAGACCAGTACTCGTGTACCTTATATATCTTCTACTAAGAGTGATTCTGGCTCTGTTCATGTTGCCACAGCCATGTTCAACCATGATGAAAAAAATGTTTGTTTCTTGGTTAGAGGTGGTTTACATCTCAGTCATCAAGGATTTAATAGAATAATTTTATATGTTAAAGAAATGTAGAATGAACCAGAGGTTTAGATGTTTCCACTGTCTTTAAGTTTGAATGTTGTTCCCACTGTTTGCTATAGGGTTATATTTTAGAACATGTGCTAAATGTATTATCAGGAAAGAATTTAAAAATCCAAACATTATAACTTACCACAAAATTTAAAATAAAAAAAAAAAGAAAGAAAGGAAGCTCATTTATTCTCCAAAACTAAGATTAGTCATATGTTAATCTGTGAATCCTCATAAGAAATGTTCATTGTTCAAGAAAGAATCCTCCTCTGGTGGTTGATAAGCAATTCTCCAGGGCAGAGAAACTGACATTTGTTCTCATCTCTTGATTGATGTTTTCACTACTTATTCTTCAGGCTATAAGACAGAAGGGAACACAGTCTTACCTTCTTTCATAATTACATATCCCAATATGTCTCTCTCTCTCTCTCTCTCTCTCTCTCTCTCTCTCTCTCTCTCTCTCTCTCTCTCTCTCTCCTTTTCTCTCTCAATCTCTCCCCACCCACATCACTTTACCCATCAAATTAAAGTTGAATTTAGATGATAAATCTTTCAACTCTAAATAATCTGTGTATAGAATAACTCAATTACCAATGTCATCTTTATGTATATAGAAGAAAATATATATCTTTACACTGTCAATCTAGGCACTACATTTATTCTGAAAGTTTTAAAAATGAAAATAATAAATTGATTTTTAGTTATGGCACACTGCATATATTCATCTCTAAGTTTCGGGTAGAAGCCTCCTGTTAGGAGGGGAGAGCAACATTATAGCATTTTGATTTCAAATTATTATAGACCTCATTCTCAATTTATTCAGAATTTTCTGTTAGATAAATAGGAAAACTAGTTTCTGGTTGTACTCTCAAAAATATTGATTTAAATCAAATAGATAACTAATTTTTAAAAGGTTTTTAGTTTGTTTTTCTTTATGGTAAGCAGATATCACCATATACTGCATGCCTAGTATGTGTCAAGAACTTCACATTTATTTCACATGATAATTTAATCCCCCAAGCCACCTTAAATGTCAATATTATTTCTCCCCATTTTAAAGGCGAGAACACAGGCTTAAACTGGTTATATCAATGGCACAAGGTCATAAGGCTTCTGAGGGGTAAGAGTTGAACACTGGGAAAGATCAGAAACAGAAGGAAAAAGAACTGGTGGACATTATGTACAGGAGATTTCTCTCATGCTATTGAAGACATTTTCTGGCTGCATTCAGGCTGCTGCCAAAACAGTATTTTCTAACAGTTGCCTATGAACCCTAAAGCTACATTTTAGAGAGGAGTGGGGGAGCAGGTAAGAACCTTTGCATAGACTTTTTTATTTCACATCACTAAGATCTAAATATCTTAGTGGAAACTGATAAATAAAAATTCACTAGCTACAATGGAAAATTTTATCTTTTTCCTAGAAGCACACAGTGTATCTTGAAATTTTATTTAAAAAAAAAGCTGAATAGATCATAAGAATGGAATATCCAAGTAGATCCAAATAAGAATTTGAATATTATTTGTATAATGCAGAAAAAAAGAAAATGGAGACTACATGCATTTTTCGTGTTCTGTAAAAATAGCTGTGAAATTTTGCTTTGGAATGGACCTGGTAACCACAACAACTTTTAAATAGTTATAAAAAGTAAAATCCTGTTTTTGAATATTTACTTTCTGCTACCGTCTGGTCATAACTTAAGGAAATTCTGTAGTTGTTGCCATCTTCATGAATTCATGTGACATCAAGGTCGGAAGTTCTCACTAAGCAAACAAATACGATCTCATTTTTATAAACTGCAAAGATGAACAGTTTTAAAATTAAAATGAGTTTGAAGTGCAGCATTCGTATGTCATAGTTGAAGACCAAACATATCCACAACTGAGCAATCTTCAGTCATGATTACATCATTAAAGGAAACCAGAAAAGAGTTCTTTTTTTTAACTTATTGTAAAAGTAGTATATTAAGAACTTAATCCCATAATGTGAAAGAATATCACACTTTTCCTTTATAGTCAGAATAATTATTCAGATCCTTTCTGAACACACAGAAGTAATGACAAATTAAAATGCTTTTCAGTTTCATATAGCTTTTATAATTATTCATCTGCTACTGTTATTATTGCTGGAAGGGCTCCTTCATATTATAGTCTGCAACCCATTTGATACAAAAGAAGATGGAAATTTTTGCTATTAATAAATATGCAGCCTTCTAATCCAAGGAAAAAATTCTTTTTCATCTGAGAGATAAGCTGCATAATTTATATATTTTCAGAAATTTCTTTAAATAGAAAATTGAAGAAAGACATAGGGAAAAAAAGAATTCATTACATCATTTCCATTTGTGGTGAAGAACAGTCTTTGTTCTCAGAGTCAGAAATTTGATTTGAGTTGAAGAGACAATTTCCATTGCACGGTACACATACCAAGGATACTCATAGAACTCACTTTATTTTCAACATACATCATCATAAAAATGAGGACAACACAGCCTCCATTTCACTTTCTAAAATAACTAAATAAATAACAGTCATGGAAGGCTACTAGCGAGTTTTCTTGGGGTCTTGGAATGCGGTTAGAAAAAGTTAAAACTATTTGGAATGGGTACCTCTATCTTCCAAAAGGAGAAATTTCCATGCCAGCGAACTGTGGGGCTCCATCTAACTTCTCCAGCTCATCGGAGCTCCTGCCACACAGTAATCACCTAGCATGGTGGGTCTTGCATTCCAAGACTCCAAGCCAGATGAGAATCATGTTTGCAGGACCAGTTAGATAAAAAATGCTTCTTTCTCTGCATCATCCTTTTCCCATTCTGACCTGGGAGGTTCAGAGGGGGCAACGTTCTAAACTGGGTATGAGATAGTCGTCTCATGTCGACTGGTAAGAAATTCTTAATACCTGAAAAGGAATCTTAAATATTGAAATGTAACTGTTCTTACCCTAAAAAATGGCCGGAAATGTATGTAGTCTTTGTGCAACATTATCAAGATGGGGGAGAGAGGTGGGGAAAGCATTCTGACCAAGTGTGTTTGAAGGTGGCACCTATAAGCAAAACTTACTGATTCATTTGCCCCATGCTAAATTTAAACTGTTTCATACACCAATTAAAAAACAAACCAGAACATCCTCAGCCATTATCAAGCCTAGTTCCTGATAGCCAGGGAGCAAGTTTACTGTGACATTAAAAATGACATCATGGCCATGGCTCATACGAAATGATACGGCCAGAATTTGTTAGATGAGGAAGAGTTATGTCCCAGACATTTTCCACAAACATGTTGCTGAACAGTCATGCCTTTGCACTTGACTTGTTCAACCTACTGATTGAGGTATGCCATGAATGACATCCAGGGACTTGTCACCTTTGCTCAATTTATTAAGATAGTACAATATGAAATAAAACTAAATTAAATTTCCAAAATCGAACATCTCCCATTTTTTTTCTTTTCCTGCATTCCCTAGCTTGGCAAATAAGAACTTAGGGCAGAAATTCAGGGTTTTCCTAGGTGTGTTGTTTTCTCCCTCACTCCATAAACAATCAACCACAGATCTCACTGGCTTCCTATTTCACTCTTAAATATGTCATTTCCTCTGCTTCGCCTGGCCATGCCCTATTCCAGGCCCTTGACATTCCACAGGTCTTCTATTTGGCATCTTTGCAACCAGCTCTGTTGCTTAATCACACTGATGCTGTAGTGCTCTAGGTTCCCATCACCCACTGCAGAAAAGTATACCACACTGAGGTCATTTGTGATGTGACCACTGCCTTTTCCTTCAGCTCCATCTTATTGTCAATCATGCCCCCCATAATCACTCTACACTCTGATCACAGAGATGACGAGGTTTTGCCACACTCTCACATGCTTTCTAAGGTTTGCACGGGCTCTTCCTTCTGCCTGGGAACTCATCCCCTACCCTTTTACTTGCCCAGCTTTTCACATTCCTCTCAATGGAAGCATGCTTCCTTAGGATATCCTTTCCTAAACTTACCCTGGCCTAACAAAAAGTATTTGGAATATTTTAAGCAGCTACGTGGAAGTAGAGAACAAAACCTCAAGAACATGCCCAAGCTACAGGAAGTGATCAGGAAACTGGTATGTTTAAGGCAAGGGGTGAATGAGTTTTGCTTCTGAGAAGGATGAATGGCAGGGGAATAGGGAGGGTTTGGGAAGAAAGGGAAGAAGAGAAAGAGACTGTGGGAGCTGGGGATGAGGCATGGAGGGAGTGGAACCAGAAGGGTGGCTTTGTTCTGTGCATGATGCTATCTCTGGATGACGCCTAAATCTCTGAGAGTTGTCTGAACAAATGCAATACTTGCAAAATGTTACTAGTGGAAGTCTATGTAGTCTGATTGATAAGAGGAGAGCGTGTAGCACTCAAAGTTATAGGGGGAGAAAGATGCAGAAAGACCACAAGGCATGGGGAGTTAAAAAACATAGACAGGGTTTTGGATCCCAACAGACTGTTAAAAACTTTGTTGGGTAGCCAATCTAAGATGACTGAAGTGTGATGGGGTTCACCAACATCTCTGACATCTGGGTAACACAAGATGAATTTAGCCATATCCTTTTTGGGGAGCAAATTCCATCGATTTATAACCATTGCATAAAGAAATTATTTAAGAAAATTCAGGTAATTCAAAGAAAAGTCAGATACGATGAACATTCAAGAAACTGTGATTATTTAAAAGGATAGAATATTTTAAATAAATGCAGCTCTATCACTTCCTAATACACAGAGTTGTGAAATAGACAAGAGCAATTTATAATTAACTTACCAAAACACCTAAGAAAACAAGCCTCCTCTGATTATATAGAATTTGCATTGTTTATATGCAAATTAATGCTCCCGATGTGCTTGCTAACAATTTATTCCTTTAAGAAGGCAAACATTCTCTTTATAATCTTGTTTACACTATTCATTTGCTTTGCGAAACATTTTTCATAAAAATCGCAAAATAATGAAATGTTAGAGGCAGAAGGGACCCCAGGGATCACAGGGAAATTCAAAGTCCTCATTTCACAGAAGAGGAACTTGACACATCAATATACCCTCATCATTCCTGATGCCTGCACCCTCACTCCCGGAGCCCCCTTATTTGGGGGCCTCCATTCCTCCTACGTTGGGGGTTCCAGGCACACCTGAGGCAGATGCAAACAGACCAAGGAACCTGCAAAGTGCTAGGCTCTGGGGCATCACCAGGGCTCACCTAGACTGATGCAGGAGAGCCCAGTACCCTGTTTCATTCGCTTATAGAACTGGAGGCCTGGCTAATCCCTGTTTGTTTCTAAGCTCAGCTCCTACTTTGTCTCTTGCAGGAAATCTTTCCTGACTCCCTCTTCCCCCTACCCTGTCCTAGCCAGGGGCCCACCCTAAGTGCTTCCTTTTATTGTTCCTCTAACCACATCATAATGCCATCTTTTGTTTGCTGTCTGTCTCCCCTTCATAGCAGCCTGTGTCTTTGTGGTTTCAATGCTTGGATATGGCCTGACACAGAATCATTGCATCACCTTCCCCAAATACAATAAATACATGAGGAAAACTAGAGAGGAAATCTATTGCCATATTAGGAAGAAGCCCATTTCCCAGGTTCTCACAGTCCTCATTTCCTATCTTATCCTGGGCATGTTCCCTCCCATCCTGAATCTTCAGAGAAGAAATATAATTAAGTTATCAAAACATCTCTCTCTCTAATTATCTTCTACTATTTTTCTAATAGATTCAAAGGGCTTATGATATAAAGTTAGAAAACTTGGTTTTAAACTTCAACACCAATTGTTACTATAGTTGGATATTCCTGTAGAATATTTTAAATGTTATTTAGTCTCCGTTTATCCATGTGTAAAACAAAAACAACAATATCTTCTACAAAGGAGTGTCATGAGAATTAATGAGATAATATACATGAATGTGTCCAGTAATAACTAAAAATTTAGAGACTCTTGTGTCCTTATCCTTGTTCTTAATGAATTGAAAAAAAAATTTCTGATGTAGTTGTTAAATAATAAAATAATTTATCTAGTTTTTTACCCAATTCTTAGGAGGTCCTAAGCCCTTGGCATTTCCCCATTGATAGGAGTGTCTTTGCTCTTCATGGTGAGCCCTCAGGGTTTACAATGAGGTGACTCATGGTGGGTTCCTATATAATTTTAGGACAGAACTGGCCAGGCTGGAAAGACCAATCATGTAATTAGAGGATTGAGGCTTAAGCCAAATGATATTAGCCCAACATCTAGGGAGGGGAGGACGGCTGGAGATTGAGTTCAGTCACTTGGCCAATGATTGAATTGTTCAGGCCTAAGTAACAAAACCCCGATAACAACTGGACACTGAAGCTCAGTGAAGCTTCCTGCTTGGTGAACACATCAGTGTGCTGGGAGGGTGAGTGGTGCTTCCTGATTCCACAAGGAGAGGGCACAGAAACCCTCTGAGGCCTCACCCTACGTGTCTTGTTCGGTCCTGATTTCTATCCTTTATAATAAAACTGGAATCATAAGCCTAGTGCTATCCGGAGTGTTATGATTCCTTTTCATGAACTCCCGAACCTGAGGAGGGAGTGGGAAACCTGGAATTTGTAGCCACTTGGTTAAAAAGTGTAGACAGCCTGGATCCCCAGAGCTTGCAGCTGGTGTCTGAAGTGAGGGTGGTCTCGTGGAAGACTGTGTCCTTGCCATTTAACGTCTTTGCCAACTCCAGGCAGTTAGTGCCAAGATGCATTGCGTTATTGCAGTAGCAAACCTATCTGACGCTGCTTCTGTGTGTTAGTGGACAGAGGCCAACCCCACTTCCGTGTGGGGCAGGCACTGAGCGGGTTCAAGGTGCTAGACCAGGAACTTTTCTGCAGAGGAGCATGTGGCAGACGCAGTCAGTAATTGTCGGAGAGTGAGCTCTACCATCAAATGTTGGATCTCAGGTCTTGGCTATGACACGTACTAGCTCGGTGGCCTTTACCTCTGTTTCCTGAGTCATACAATGGGGATGATATAATAATAGCACAGACTTCAAAGGGCTGCTATGAGATTAAATGAGTTAATTCATGAAAGTACTATTATATACTTCATATATATGGAGCAACAAATAAAAGTTGTCTTTTATCATTCTTAGCATTAGGATTATTGACTCTGCGATACGGGCCCCTGTGTTAGGTAAAGTCAATTATCATGTCTATTACCCTGGCTGGCCTGCTGGTGATAAAAATAGGACTAACATGATAATGCAATTTTTATAACAAATTATTTAACAATTATCGTATTATTATCAAATCTCCAAAATATTACGTGATGGAACAAGTGAACTCAGAAACAGCATTCATTTAGGATCTATGATTGGATTTACCACTAAACGGCTACATACAGTACAAGTATCATTTCACTTCCCCAAGCCTCAGTTTCCTTATCTAGTCAACGAAGAAAAAGACCAAGTCATTCTCTAAGTCCCTTCACCTCTGACATGCTGAATACCCTGTGGCCGGCCCAATGTCACTGCAACAGAGATAAACTCAATCTTTTAAGTCATTCAATTCCAAATTCAGCAGGTTTCTGTCAGCCCCATCTAAGTTATCACAAACTCTAAAATAACAAATCCAAAGCTAGAGGAGATTTTATACTAACTTTCTTTTTTTTGTTTTCTTTTTTCCTTCAGGCTTAGAGTTCTTTTGGTAACAAGCACCAGCTACAAACACAGCCAAACCTTTCAGCAGATGTCCAATCCACTATTGAAAGCTATCAGCACATTTTTCAAACAGAGCCAAACTCTATCTTAATAATGTGTTAACAGGTCAAGGAAAGGATCGAGAAAGCCAGCATGTGCTCGTGGGGAATTTCTGGAGACCGTGGTCTGGTGCGGCATCTTTCGGGGCATCTAAGGCTGGACCAAACAAAAGATGTACTACAAAGGGCAGCGGTGTCTGCAGTGTCTATGGTAGGCAGATTCAATAATGTGGAGACAAATCAGTCACATTTAAGAACCATCTTAGTAAAAATCCACCGTGATCTCCCATTCTAAATAACTATACCCTCCATATTGTCCCATTAGGACATCTACAATGTAGAGTGGGGTACACTAGTGTGGAGTCTGCAATCCTGGTGCCAGTTGACACCATTTGAGTCCTGTAATTAGTAGCAAGTGACTTTTTACCTCTCTGAACCCCAATTCCTTAATCTCTAATTTGGGGATAAACTATCTGCTTCATAGGAGTTTTGTGAGGAATAAATGGGTTGATGAAACCCTTTGTAAATGGTAAAACTGGTGGTAAAGATATTCAAATGTAAACCATTTGCATGATAGCTTTATATAACCACATGACATCATTAATCTTTAGAGACTTTTATATGTTTTAATGGAGATAATGTAGTGGGAATAACATATTAGCAAAGTGTAGCATTATCAGTGGTTTGTTTATATGATGAATCTCTATCACCATGGACTGTCAAGTGCCCAAGGGCTTGACTCTAATATACTTAAGGTATAAGATATTTGTCAGGCGGTGGGGGGTAGGGGTGAAAGGGTGGGGTGGGGGGATGCTGAAAACTTTGGCCTAAGCAGTCAGTAACTGCGAAGGGCAATGAAGCCTGTGGTGGAAAGGACACGGGGAGGATTTGCATTTATGTATGAGAGGGGCTTTCAAAATATATTTCCATTTCACAACTTGGTCTTAACCAGTACTAATGAAGCCGGCGATCCAGTTTAGGAGATTTTCAAGCTGTGTCGAAGGTGCCATCTTGCTTTTTATTGATGTTTATAGTAAACTGAAAGAGTGATAAACTGAAAGAAGAACTGTTAACCAAGAGTCAAGGCTTGAGGATTTTGAAAATTCTCAGCCTCTCTAGACAGCAAAAGATGCTAAAATTAAAAAAATGTTTTCCAAACACTGTCACAAACATATGTTCTAGAGATAAAGCTGAATGAGACTGCATCATCCTTGGTTAAGACTTCAAACAGGTGTCACACAGTCACATTCAAAGGGATTAAGGGTGTGCCTTGACAGGTTGTCTCAGTGGAACAATAGAGCCTCTAGGAAGTATAAGCGTTATGTTTCTGAGCCTTCAAACAGGACCCAAAACTAGAACAAGGCTTTTCTAAAAGAATGTGGATGTGATTTTTTTTGAGTGCAGTGAAGCCCCATAAGATTCACAGAAATCCCAGAGTTTTTGAGAAAATGGTACCAGCAGAAACATTGTCATTTTAGACTGATAGGAGTAGAGACAGTACAAAATGAAAAGAGGCCAGTATGAAGTACAACAATTAAGTTCGTGAACTTGCCACCATGCACTTACATTGGCAGCACTGTACAAACAGCTCAGTAAGATTTCATAACCTTGGTTTATCAGTGACTCGCAGCTGTGTTCATGCTGACGTGTGGTGGTGTCTTACTGAGTGGTGTTCATTATTGTAGCATGTTTTTGTATGCCATCACAAGAATGTCTGAACTTGAATTAGAGCAATGAATAAACATTAAATTTTTTGTTAAACTTGGCAAGAATGGAAGTGAAATCAGGGACATGTTAGTCCAAGTTTATGGGGCTAATGCCATGAAGAAAACGGCAGTGTACAAATGGATTAAATGTTCTTCTGAGAGGAGAGAAAAGGTCACAGATGAAGAGAGATCAGCACAGCCAGTTACGAGCAGAACTGGTGAAAACATTGCAAAAATTCGTTGAATTGTGCGTCAAAATCGTCGGCTAACTATGAGAAGCACAGCAGACCAAGTAAATATCGATAGAGAAACAGTTAGGAAGATCTTAACTGAAAATCTTGGCATGAGAAAGATGTGTTCAAAAATAGTCCCAAAGCTGTACTCCACATCCTGTGACATATATATATATATATTCTAAATTATAGTTTGACATTCAGTATTATTCAGCTTCAGCTTCAGGTGTACGAAGGAGCTCACCGATTAACAAAAGCAAAGGAGAGTCGTAGTTTGCCAAGACCTTTTGGAGAGGCAAGACTATGTTTTGGGCTGTATTATCACTGGTGATGAAACATGGGTGCACCCATATGACCCTGAAACAAAGCATAAAAGTGCACAATGGAAGCCAGCCAGTTCTCCATGACCACAAAATTCTGTCAGTCCAAATCAAGAGTCAAAACAATGTTGGTAAACTTTTTTTATATCAGAGGGATTATTTATTATGAATTTGTACCAATTGGACAGTTAATCAAGTTTACTGTTTGGAAGTGCTGAAAAGACAGCGTGAAAAAGTTAGGTGAATATGATCTGAACTTTTCACCAACAATTCATGGCTTTTGCATCACGACAATACATCAGCTCACACAGCACTGTCTGTGAGGGAGTTTTTAATCAGTAAACAAATAATTATATTGGAACACCCTCCCTACTCACCTGATCTGGCCCCCAATAACTTCTTTATTTACCCAAAGATAAAGAAAATGTTGAAAGGAAGACAGTTTGATGACATTCAGAACATCAAGGGTAATACGATGACAGCTCTGATGGCCATTCCAGATAAAGAGTTCCAAAATTACTTTGAAGGGTGGACTAGCTGCTGGCATTGGTGCATAGCTTCCCAAGAGGAGTACTTCAAAGGTGATCGTAGTGATATTCAGCAATGAGGTATGTAGCACTTTTTCTAGGATGAGTTCATGAACTTAATTGTCAGAACTTGTAGACCCAGGAAGGAATTCTACTTTCAGGAAGCAGGCCATGCAAAATATTTAGGTGCAAACTTGTACTAACTTTCATGAAAAAATAAGGATGACTCAGAGGGCAGACTGAGGTGAGCAGCTTCTGAAGTGGCTTCTAAAGGTCCCTGCATCCTGATATCCGTGTCCTAGTGTGATGCCATCTCCTGCAGTGTGGGCTGAATGTGGTGACTTGTTTCTAGTAAATGCAGTATGAACAGGATTCTTGCAAGATTAGGTTATAAGGCTGGGATTTCCATTTTGCTCCCACACTCTCTTTCTTGCCTTCTTGCTTACTCAGATCATTGTGAGCTGCCCATGCCCCAAAATGCCTTTATCAGGTGGTTTGTGAGAAAAAGAGACCCTCATTCCAATAAGTCACAAGGAACCAGATCCTGCCAACAACCACTGAGTGAAATGGGAGCAGATTTACCCCTAGTGCAGCCCTGGTCGAAGCCTTAGGAGAAATCCAGAGCCAGGGAATGCAGTTGCGTCATGCCTGGATTCACAACCTACAGTAACTGTGATAATAAATGCTGGTGCTCTGAGCCACTAAATTTAGGGGAAATTTGTTAAGCAACAATAGATCACTAACTGTCAATGCTATGCATTGTATGGTGTCCCATCCTACCCCTGCAATTCCTATATTGAAGTTCTAATCTCCAGTATCTCAGAATGTGACCTTATTTGGAAACAGAGCCTTTGTAGATGTAATTAGTTAAGATGAGGTCATACTGCAGTAGGGTGGGTCTCCAATCCAATGCAACCAGTGTCCTTATAAAAAAGGGGAATTTGGATACATATATATATATGTATATATATGGGAAGAACACCCTGTGAAGGTTGGAGTTATGCTGCCACAAGCCAAGGAGTTATCAGAAGTTAGGAGAGACGCCTGGAACAGATGCTTCCCTAGCGCCTTCAGAGGGAGCATGGCCCTGCTGACACCTTGATCTCGGACTTTCAGTCTCCAGAACTGTGAGGCAACAAGTTGCTGTTGATTAAGCCACTCAGATTATGGTAGTTTATTATGGTAGCCCTAGAAAACTAATAACTATTAAATGGGAGAAAAAAGTGTTATTATAGAGTACCAGGCAGGAGCAAAAGAATGATTTGATCTGATCCCGACAGTCCTCAGAAATGCTGACACCCCCTCACCAAATCTGAGGAAAAACAAACAAACAAACAAAAAACTATGTGTCTGTATTCAAATGCTATCACCATGGAGCTCTTCTGATCACAGAAGAAGTTACAGGGCCAATGCAATGAGTCACCCAAGTGGACATGCCCCTTGAATCATGACCTTGTTCACAAGCCTCAGACAGGTAAGTGGGGTAGAGTAGTTGGAGGAAAACAAAGCAGAGCAAACCCCAAGGCAGAGTAAAAAGAAAGGTCAATGGAAGGAGAATCTGTGTGTATCTCACCTCCACTGTAGAATTGTTACTTAAAAAAAAAAAAAAATTGACTCGCTTTTGTGAAAATTAATTTACAGCACTAGCTGACCTATTTAAAGAACCACAGGGTGAATCATTTTAACAAGAAAAAAATCATCTTCTAAAGTACCTCTTACATGAGGTTAGGCTCTATGGAGAAACACACTCCAGCTCAGCTCTGAATGTGACCTAGTGGTCTCCTCGGCATCAAGACCCATCAATTCTCAAACTCTGTACATATCCACTTTTAATTAACAGATAAAAAAAATTGATTATGGAAAATTCAGGGCTGAAAAACAGACACTCTGATTAAAATTCATGCTGACTGCTCTTATCCAGAGCTAGCAAGTACTGCCGGGGAAGAAAATCCTTTTTTGTTGACTTTTTTAATACTTGAGAAGAAAGGCTGAAGAAATGAATTACATTGCAATGGTTCTGGGAGGGAAGCACCCATTCCTGAGGCAGCATAATTATCTCCTTCCAGCCCCTGACCTTTACTCCTTGATGACTGACAGAGAGGGAAGGGAGAAGCGAGC
>NW_017731481.1:510339-511035 GCF_001890085.2 Hipposideros armiger
GACTTGAGGTGGTTGGCTGACTGCAAGGTTGGTAGTTAAAATGTCTCCTGAGGAAGAAAGGCTCACAACCCCCCAGTTTGCATCAGGGCTACCATAGTCACTGTGAGGCCAGCACCCCAAGAGCAAATTAATCGAAGGAATTGCTTAAGGCAGTTTGGTGCATTTTAGGAGAACTACAAGCTCAATATGGCTGGAGTCTAAGGTGCAATTTGCAAAAATTATTTTTTTCCCAAACCAGTATCTCTTCATGCAGTCCTCAGTGTAGGCAATTTCTCCACTGTCTAGTGTGCAAGCCAGAGACCTGGGAATCAAAGACTCCTCACACACAATTGGTGATCAAGTGATGTTAATTCTATTTTTCAAACACCTTTCTGAGCTTCTGTATTTCTAGTGTTATTGCAATAGTTCAGAAGGTAAGCTGTTCCAACTCTTTTCCCTGTTTCTTATTGCATCTTCTAATCCATCCACTGATTTATTTGGAGAGAAAAAAAAGCCTAATTAGGTCCCTTCTTTCCTTAAACTCTCCAATGTCTTCTCATTGCCTAAACCCCTTAGATTTACACATTAGACTGTGAAATTTGGCTACTGAACATCTTTGGTTTTATTTCTCAATGCCTGCCCTTTTTATTTCATTCTTAGCCCACCCAAAAAAGCACATTATACTCCAGCCATATTGAGCTTGTAGTTCTTCTAAAA
>NW_017731481.1:514770-519458 GCF_001890085.2 Hipposideros armiger
ATATAGATAGGCAGACAGATAGATAGAAATATCAGAGGGCAATGAGTGCTAGGTAGGGAATTAAAATAGGGTGATGTGACAAATGATACCTAGGAGACATTTAAGCTGAGTGTTGTTGACAAAAAAATAGTCATGTGATGATTGGTGGAAAAACACATCAGGAAGAGATTCCAAGTAGTGTAGGAAACAAAGTTAAGGCAGAAAAATATTTGGCTCTTTGAAAATCGAAGGGAAGGCCAGTGAGTATTCCTGGAGCACAGTGGGCAGGGAGAGATGGGACTGAGCTGA
The DNA here is from genome assembly GCF_001890085.2 of Hipposideros armiger. Taxonomy (NCBI): domain Eukaryota; kingdom Metazoa; phylum Chordata; class Mammalia; order Chiroptera; family Hipposideridae; genus Hipposideros; species Hipposideros armiger. The sequence continues at coordinate 515,059 of NW_017731481.1, forward strand.
CACAGAGAGGTCAGTGGAGGTCAGATATCAAGGGGCTCTGTGAGCCAGCACAAGGAGTTTGGATTCTCTTCTGAGCACAATGGAAAGCTCTGAGAGAATTTTCAGTGAAGGAGAATAAAATCTAGGGTACATTTTTAAAAGTTCATTCCATCTATGTGAGGGATGGCATACAAAAAGACAAATGTGCCCAAAGGGAGCAAGTTAGGTGGCTCTTGCAAGGGAGTCCAGAAAAGATGGAAACCAGAGACTTGGACTAGGGTGTCAATAGTGGGAGATGGAGAGATGAGAACAGATTTGAGACATATAGAAGTAGTTGCAGTACTTGCTGATAGATTAGATGCAGAAAAGGAGAGAAGGGAGGAAATCAAGGTTAACTTCTAGACTTTGCATTAGGCAACTAGATAAATGATAATGCTGTTTAAAGATCTGGGAGACTGGGGGAGAAGGAGGTAGAAGGCCTTGGGGGGAAACCAAAAGTTCTATTCTTAACCGTGTTAAATTAGAGATGTCTGTTGGACATCTGAATAGAGTATGCATAGATATGGATATGTATACANTACTGGCAACTTGACCAGCCACTCCTCTGTCTGGAATTAGAGGATGTGTGAAAACCTACTTTTTATCTGACATGTCACTCCTCTACAAAGTATCTTAAGACCTCTAGGTAAAATAATACATCATATGTCCTAACAGTATATTACATATTTTAACTAATAATAGCACTGTTAATATTAGACGTGATAATATTCATATGTCTCCTCTGTATCCTACATGAAATGCCATCATACTTTCTATTATACTGATTTGCTCACTATAATGATAATGTCTGATGTACCATCTCTGTACCTACACAGCTGAGCACAGTGGTTGGCCATCAACCAAAAATAGTTAATTGGTGACCACAAAAGTGCTCAGCACATAGTAGATGCTCAATAAATATGTGTTGAAAAAGTGAATGAAGGATTCACTACTGACTAAATGAATGAACACATGAGTGAATGGCACAAATGTTTGGAGAGCAGGGGTGGGAATCAAAGGTCATAGAGAAACATAGGGAGAGAGAGAAAACATTTTCTTCCCTTGAAGAAATAATGAAGAAGAAACAAATTCTAACAGATAAGGATTGTACAAAAGATACTGAATTGTCCTATTGACACTGCAATTAAAAATATAATGGTAAATCAAGTATTTGAAATTTTGTAATTTTACGTTGGACTGCTTCAGTGGTTATGCAGTAAAAGATGCACCGGGTATAGCCTGGGTGTTCGAGAAAAGTGGGCAGTTTGTTGTGGGGGGACCTACAGCCTCATCTCTGAATGGGAATGATGTGAATGTGCAGAAGAGACTCTAAAAGAAAATCATCACCCCCATTTTAAGTGTTATTGCAGTAAAACTGTGTTGTTAAGAGCAAAGTACTTTTCATAGAATGAGCTAGTCCTATAGCGTACCCTGTAACAGTCTTTTATGTAGGGAGATGCTATATTTTAAGAAATGTTACTGAAACCATGATGTTATCTGCATTGGAAATTTCTCATTTTAAGAAATGAAAGCTGTAATATAATAAAGTTTAAAACCCTGGATTTTAGTCCCAGTTTTTTACCCTGCTAACAAACGATGTGACTTTGAACCAGGAACATAACTTCCCAGAGCAGGGATCTCCTGTAAAAGGAGAATAATAATAGAACTTCCCATACAGTGTTTGTGAGGACTGAATGAGATTATAAATGTACATGCCATGAGAACAGCAGCTGACACACAATTGCTGCTCAATAAATACTGGCTGAATCGACAGCTAGGCCTGTAGTAGCATCTAATGCATTTTAAATGTCTGAGATGAATTTATAACTTGGTATTTCTCCAAAATTAAAATCTACTTGGAAAGGTTTCTCATAATAACCCTCTCTTACTCTTGCTGAGCCCACTCATTCTTTCAGGCTGTATTCCCTAATCCATATTTGAGGAGAGCTCTTCTTTTGCAGGGTCTGAGAAAGGTCCTCAATGTAGTTCCCACGCCTCAACTCATCTTGATCCCAATCAAGCTGCTGTTGCTACTGCCACTTTTCAGAAGTGAGTCCACCTCCAGACCTGGCAGTCTAGCCCTCCATAACTGCATGCAGTTGTAAAGCTAGGCAGAGTTGCCTAGTCCTCTGGCCCTTCCCCACTTTACCTTCTTCCCCCATCAATGTTCCTACTCTCCAAATCCTTACATCCTCTCCATCTTTAACTTATTAAAACCTGTCCCCTGGAAAGGATCTGACAAACTATTTGCATTCGGAATCTTTCAATAAACTGAACTAATATTTATGGAACCCCCTACCAGTTTCTAGGCACTGCCAGGGATGTTATATTTTTAAGATAATGTATTAGGACATAGAAATAAACATTAAAAATCTCTATTGGGAGGACTTGAGCAGGCAGGTTGACGTCCTGTGGAAGGTAGATGGGCCTCTCCATGCTAAGTGTATCACCAGCACTGGCAGTCACATACTGCATATATTCAAGAGGGCTCCGGGAGACCACTCCTTGACTTTGACTACAGAGAAGTGTGGTGAATTTAAAATATGTCCACAAATTCTTTCACACTCCTCTCTTTAAGAGGAGGCGCCTAGTCTCCACCCCACCCCACCCCCTCCCCTCCGTTCAGTGTGGTTGGACTTGACTGGCTTTTAACAAATAGAAAAAAACTAGCATTAATGGTGTGTGATTTTGGAGGCTTGGTCACACAAGGCATTATGAGTTCCTCCTTGCTCTTTCTCTTGGATTTGTCACTCTAGAAGAAGTTAGCTGCCATCTCATGAGGAGAGAACCACGTGACGAGGAACTGAGGACTCCTGCCAATAGCCATGTAAGTGCACCATCTTGAAAGCACATCCTTCAGTCCCCGTCAAGCCTTTGGGTGACTGCAGCCCCAGACTATGTCCTGGCATCATTCCTGATTCACAGAAACAATAAAAGAGCAAATATTTGTTGTTTTAAGCTATTTAGTTTTGAGATGATTTGTTACACAGCAATAGATAGTAAATACAGAGGAAACCTGGACATTCTGAGGTTTTGAAGTTACTTACAAGTAATAGGTGATATATTGTGTTTAAAGGTAACTGCTGGGTTTGTTGTGCTCAACTCTGGAACCTAAAAATGCTCAAAAAAAAAAAATCCCAGGATAGGGTGTTTGTCTTGGACACAGGTAGCTTTGAGGACCAATATAATGGCACCTTACATTTATATAGCATTTCATGCCTGATGTCATTTGATTCTCACAACAATCCCAATAGGGAAGTAGGAAAATTATTATTCTCTATTTTATAGATGATATAAAGTGAATTGCCTGCGGTTTCATAGATAATGATATGGATAGTACGAGAATTGAGAATTCAAGACCCTTGAATTTCAATTTAACATAATTTCTTTTATATTATACTCTCTACATTTCCAAGCCAGTGGCTGTGTTAGTTAATAGGAGAGATAAAAGAAATACACATTTACTGATTATTCATTCTCTGCCAAGAAGTATACCAGATATTTTACATACTTTATTTCATTTAATCATCATATCCAATGGCATAGCTCTTGATAATATCAGTTTTCAGATGAGGACTCTTGAGAGTGAGGGAAAATAATAAGAAAATTGCCAATGACCACTTGTGCCACTTAGGTTAGAGCTATTATAGGCATTATATATGTGTATATCAAAATCATTTATCATTCAATCTTAGTATTTCTGTCCTTAAAATTCCCACAGCTATAACGAGGCATGATGTTAAGGTGGGATCATTCCTAAATCTTGCCTGGGTTACCGTAATAATTTCTTAATTATTACCTCTGTTTTTAGACTTTTCCAATCTTGGTAATAGTTCTAAAATCACTTCAATATGACTCCACTACTTATAGGGTAAGTCCTCTCTCTCTCTCTCTCTCTCTCTCTCTCTAATGACATTTAGGACTGCTTACACTAGCTCCTAACTTCTGCTAATGTCTCAGGCCTGTCTTTCTCTATATATATACTTCAGATTCTTTTCTAGAGATATAAATGAACCTTTACTAATGGTGGTTCCTAGACCATCATTAGATTTTTTTTCCTGTACATCATCAACAACTCAAGTCAAGTACCATCTCATCCAGGAAGCCTTCTTATAGGCTAAGTTGGCTGCCCCTCTTTTGTACTTTCATATAGCACACTCTGCTTTCCCCTGACACGGCATTTTCCATCTGAGATTAAAATGATCTTTGACTGTCTAATATTAGAAAGCAGTGCACGCCTTCTGTATGCTGGCCCCTTCTAGGCACTGGAGATACAGCAGTGCAAAAGATTCAGAAAACCGCTGTCTCTTTGGGATTTTTATTCTATTTGTAAAAGCATAGATAGATAGATAGATAGATAGATAGATAGATAGATAGATAGA
>NW_017731481.1:521253-529709 GCF_001890085.2 Hipposideros armiger
GTCCACTTGTATACATTTTTTGGGCACTGTCAGTATATATGAGGTGTGATTAAAAAATACAGTGAATGCTGTTGTTGAGTGCCATCCAACTGAAAGGCAGGACCTTCAACATAGGAAGCAGCACATCGAAACTTAGTATATGACAAGTTTCAACTTGTTCAGTGCAGTCAGTAGGGTTTGAGCTATTTTGAGAGAAGGTGTGTTTTAAAGTGTGCCACAAATCATTCTCCATTATGACAATGCTCTGTGTCACACATTGCTTCTGGTATGGCAATTTATGTCAAATAAAAACATGCCGGTGTGTCCTCATCCACCTTATGCACTGGATCTGGCACCGTGCCACTTCTGCTCTTTCCCAAAGTCAAAATGATTCAAGACATCGAGGTAGCCACGACAGCACAACTAAGATTCTCACAGAAGAGGACTTCCAGTACTGCTTCAGAAAGTGGCAAGAAAGATGGGATTAGTGTCTGAAGCAGGGAGAAGTATTTTGAGGGGGATTAATGGCAATGTGTCCTTTATTGTAATGATTTTTAAAAATTTAAACATTTATCATATTGTTTGATCACACCTCATATATATTTGGATTAGCTATCTTCTGGAAAGTGTGCTAACAGAAAAGACTAGAGCACCCAAGAATGATCCTTATAAGCCCCTTTGTGACCAAGCTTTTGTGCTAATCTTACCCAGGCAGATATTGTAGAGGAAGTGTTGGGTCTGGGCCAGGACTTGATGTATGTCGTAAGTATTATACATTTTTGTTACCTGAGGTCTGTCCCACTCTCCAACTAACTAGTCCTGGTGCCAGCTTCAGTAGATGGTTTCCTGCCACTGGCAACATTTGTGCCATGTAATAAGTTTCCAGCTCCACTCATTCACAAAGTGGCTAAGCTATTTTCTTTGGAATGCTCTTCCATAATCCTGTCATACTTTCAAATATATTGAAAGTAAAACAGACAATTTCACCAAGGGAAAGTGGACATTTTATTATAGCTTGTTGTCCTGAACAAATTATATAAATAATAATACTTCTGATCACAAATAGTCCATTTTTCATGACAGCTCTGTAATAAATCCCTAAGCCATAGCACTAGCAAAATTTTTTTTCTTTTTTTTTGCTCATCAATGAGAAAATAAGTTTTATCTTTCCCCTTAAATTAATCATAGTATGCAGATGAAGTCATGCATTTTCCAGGTCTTATTTTAATTCTTTAATATCCTGAAAATAATTCATTCCTAGTTGGATATTAATTATCTTACACATGTGAATCTAGAATATTTTCATTAAAGGCATATGGTTTAGTTAAAAGAAAAAATGGTCTTTCATTTATAATTTTTTATAGGTACCTAACGCAAAGAGATTCAGAATGCCATTCACTAATAAAACAAGTTCATCTTCCTGAGAAAATTGGAAACCTCTGAAGTCACTCTATCTTTGATTTGTTTAACTTATTTCAAAGGGACAAAAAAATGACTCAGCAGTTAATGCTTTAGTCTTTCATTTGTCATTTAACTATTATGCCTTATATTGTTATTTAGCAGTTTTATTATTGTATAGTGGGAGTTTTGTAGCGTGTTAACATGGCTAGGCTGAACAATGTGTCCGAGAATTGTCTTCCCTGTCTCTTTCTGGTTTTGTCTTTTTATACTCAGAAGGTCAGCGCTTTTATGCCATATACATGTAAGCACCAGGTTCCCCTGCAGCAAGCTCACTTCACTGAGGTTGAAGGTCGTGAGCACTAACATGGGTCAGTCATTGTCACAGTTTCGTCACAGTCATTGTCACAGTTTCGGGAGAGGGAGAGAGAGAGAGAGAGAGAGAGAGAGAGAGAGAGAGAGAGAGAGAAAGGGAGATCCTAGTGGTTTTCTGGCAAAGTCAAAGCCCAAAGTGTCGCTTTTTCTCTCTGCCCCTTTCTCTACTTAGGGGACACATCTAGTCTTCAGGCTTTAACTTTCACCTATCTAGAAGGTTCAAAAATCTTCATTTTAAGCCATGGCTTGTATTTGCATTCCAGACCTGTTTCCAACTACCTACTGGACATCCAACAGTACTTGGCTAAAGTGCCATTACTTCAAAAGCAATGTGTTTAAAACTCCACTTACTAACGTCCCTGCCAGTCTCTGTCGGTATTCGTCCATTTCCCAGGTGGAGAAAGACGGGCACCTTTGACGCTTTCCCCTCTTGTCCTTATCAGCAACGATTATCAAATAGCTCCTCAGAGGTCTAGAAAACATTAAGGGCCAGGGAGGAAGTTCACTGGGTGGGTGGCACTAAGTCTGTTTAAAGTTCTGTTTTTATGAAATTCCATATATTTATTTTAAAAGAGGGTTCTGCTCTTTTAAAAAAATTTTGATTTATCTTGCAAAACAAAAACCCCCAAAACCCTGTTCTCTCTGCATGCCATACATTACCCTTTGCCCTTCTCATTCCTGTTATCTGTGGGCTGTAGGGCACTCCCCCTCAGCCAGGGAGAACACTGGTAAGTAAGAAACAGCCATTGTGCTCATCATGGTCTCCAAACTTCAGCAAAACTCTCCTGGTCAAAATCAATTGACAAATTGACAAACTCTTTATTTTTTTAGTCGTCTTCCAACTTGACTCTTTCTGGTGTTTAGTTGCTCTGTTCCGAACCTGCCTTCTTGAAATGTTTTTGTTCCTAAGCTTCTGAAGCACAATCTTTCCTGCTTGCCTCCTCCTTAGAAAATAAATATAAAATGTGCCATTATGAGAAAGAGTTGGGACTTCTCTTCCTTTGTCATCCTGTGTGTGTACACATGTGCACATGGGCATGAATGTGCGTTATCGCAGTTCTTCCCTATATGCTTTCCTTGAATGATCTCATCTATTCCCATCTCACTGACTTCAATAATTGCCCGTGAACTCATGACTCCTGAATCTCATCACCATCCATCATCTATTTTCTGAATCCCAGATCCATAGATTTAAATGCCAGCTGGCACCTCCACCTGAATGTTCCTAGACCCCTTAAACTTAGCCCACTCCAAACTGAACCCATCCTTGTTCCCCAGCCCGGGTTCATCTCATCCAAGCACATTTCTCTCATTATTCATGTCTGCACTAATCTCCCTCTTCTCTCAATTTTTTGCATGATGTTATGTAAAATCACTTTCATATATTAGCATTTAAATGTTTTATTGCATTCATCTCTTAATTTAGTCTCCTCAGTTAAACTTTAGGCTTCTTGAAGGTAGGGCTCACACTACTGGCTGGTCCTATGTCCTTGCAATATCTGGATTTTAGCTAGACACAGGATGGAATCGAATCATTCTCAAGCATCGGGGTCTATATAAGGAGGAATATGCCAGGAAATCATAATTCCATCTGCTGCCTAAATCCAAAGGTAACAGACATAGCTCATCATTTTCTTTGAGCACAACTTGTAGGAGAAATAATTTTAAAGTGAAGAATCTATAAGAAAACGCAATGTTCTAAAGTAGCTTTTTAAATTTTACTTAGCATTCTGCCTTAAGAAATTTTTTTCACCTGCATGGTTCTGCATGATTTGATCATGTATTTCTCTCCACCTCCAACTCTCTGATTGGACCAATATATATGAGTCCAGATGATAACGACATGATTTATGAGACTATAGTGGCTTTGTCTTTAAAGGTAGCTGTGCCTTGACTCTGAAAATCAGTCAGAAACTAGGGTAGTGAGGGGCTGGGAAGCAGAAGTGGGGCCTTCAAGCTCCTACTTTGCTCCCCATGGTCAGACCTCCCACAGGGGCAGCCATTGACCTTCCGCTGAGGGAGGACGAGTCCTCTCTACTTTCTCTTCCCAGGCTCCCCTGGCTCTTGGAGGCCACACATCTGCTACCTACCTCCTTTCTCTGACTAAAAATCATAATGAAGCTACTTATTCCTGTCCTCCAAAAGGATAAAAAATGGGTGAGTCATGAGGTCAGTTCATCTACAGTTGTTAGAGAATATTTGAAATCATTGCTTTATAAGCACTAAGCTAAAGAAGCCTAAGAAATCATAGTGTACACAACTATGATGGTAAGGGAGTCTAGAAATATTTTTTGGGTAGGAAATAATATTTAACTTACTGAGTTTTATATTTCTCACTTGTCTTTTTGTAAGTCCAGAGTATATGGGAGAGGGTGTTACTTCTTTTAAGCTTGACCTTGCCAGTCCGAGCCTCCCCTTTCTGCCTTCTCTACCCCATTTAATGATCCCTTTGTATTTCTATCTCAAGGCTTTCCTTCTAAATCTCTCACAGGTAAGATTCTGGTATTTTTCATTTACACATCCCATTGTGCAATTATCTCTGAGATTTCTAGGGGAAAGTAGACAAAAGTGAATGTTTTTCTCTGTGAAAGAAAATTATTTATTTTAAAATTTTATTAAATTTATAGGAGCAACATTGGTTAATAAGATTATGTAGGTTTCAAGTATACAATTCCATAATACATTATCTACATATTGCATTGTGTGTTCACCACCCAAAGTCAAGTCTCCTTCTGTTACTATATATATGACACCCTTTACCCTCTTCTACCTTTTCCCCATCCCCCTTTCCCTCTGGTAATCACCATAATATTGTCTGTATCTATGAGTTTTTTGTTTGTTTGTTTGTCTTATTCAGAATAGAGCTACCATATGACCCAGCAATCCCTCTTCTGGATATCTACCTGAAAAATTTAAAAACATATATCTGTAAAGGTGTATGTACCCCTATGTTCACTGCAGCATTATTGACAGGGGCCAAGACATGGAAATAACCTAGGTATCCTTTGATAGATGACTGGATAAAGAAGATTTGGTACCTATATACAATGGAATACTACTCAACCATAAGAAAAGATGAAATATTGAAATTTGTGACAACATGGATGGATCTTGAGAATATCATGCTAAGTGAAATGTCAAACAGAAAAAGTCAAGAACCATATGATTTCACTCATACATGAGATATAAAACAGAAAGGAAAAAATTTTGACAATTAGCCAGTAGGTGTATATGAGGAAAGGGTATCACCTTGAGAGAAGAAAGCCATTCCCTAATATTGCAACCTAAGGCCAATGTTATAGCCTGTCACATCCTTTCATGGAAATGGAGAAATTACTCACAATTAGCAGAGAACATTTTGGAATGATATTCACAACTTTCATTGACTTAAGTCATTGAAACCCTGTGTTGGCCTCAACCCTAATTAAACAGTGGGAAAAAGAAAGACTTAATTGTTGAGCATCCATTGTGGGCACATGATGAGATATTTTAATCAACAGTTCCATAAATAATCCTAATTTGAGGTTAAAAGAAAAATTACCTGCATGGATAGTAAAAAAAAAAAAAATCTGCTTTAGAGCAATTAAACCATTTTTATTATGAATATCAGACTCAGTTTTACTTTTATCTGTGCCCTGTCTTATGGAACAAATCATTTGCTACCAATTCCTACAATCATGCACTAGAAAAATGTTATAAGCATGAAGAGAGACTAATTAGAGTGATTTTCAAAAGAAGTTAGACAGATAAACATCTCTAATCTTCATTCTTTGATCAAAATATCACTTATTCTTAATGTAATTCTCATTTCTGGTTTCTTCCCTCGCTTAATAGCAGTGAAATACCCTAGCAGGTGTTATAAGATTTAAATCATCATATATAAGTAATAAGGGCTCTTCAGAGTGAATAAAGTAGTTTCCTTTGGGTAAGGCCCTAGAAGGCAAGCATCTATGACTGTCCGTACAACAAAACCTCCAGGTCATGGGTGGACTAAACTCCATCCACAGAAATGAACTCTCTAGATTGACTATAGAAGTACCACTTGCAGGTTCTAGAAGGTTGGTTAATTAGTTACTTGCTACTGGGTTTCTTAAGAGTTAAATTTGAAATGGAAGATGCCTCTCCAATGTGTGTGTGTGTGTGTGTGTGTGTGTGTGTGTGTGTGTGTGTGTGTGTATTGCAAAGCAGTAATAAATCTTTTACTTGTACTGATGTTTTCCTGACATACTGGTATGTGAGAGCCTGAGCTCTTCCCCATCACTTTTGGGAGGGGAACAACAGATGCTGGCCACTAAATTTTCTGGCTGCAATGAATCTTTCAGGTTACATTTTGACCTGGTCTCTCCTTTCCATGGGAGAGACTTTTACCTTCAAGATTCTTACATAATATGGAATATTATGAAAATTATGACATCTGGTTCTAAGACTAAGAAATAGAAACCTATCTATTATAGTTGGCTTGCTGCTGGCTTTCAAACCTTCTCAGTATGGAGGCTGCTGAAAATTCTGAAGTTCTCCAAACTCAGTTGCCCTGAGTAGGAATTAGGCTAACCTAAAGCTGGATTTAAAATGAAAACTTCAGAAAACCCATCTACAACAGAAACTTAAAAGTATCCTTTCTCATACAGAGACTCAAGGGCAATAGATTTTAATTGAGTAAGTTTTCTGCCCAAGAAAATCTTAGACATAAATAAGGTTATCTTACTTAACACTGGAAAGATATTATAAAACTGAATCTATTATTTGAACTTTATCCATTACCAAGGAAATAAAATCAGAAGTCTGAAACTCATCTATTTAAGGCTATTCTAAGACCTCTGTGTTAAATCAGAAATAAGTTTGGTGGTGACAATTTTAGAAATCAAACAGAGTAAAGTGCACATGGTATCCTGTTAGGTGTCTTTAGAAGAAAGGGCATTTAAAGAAGGAAGAGAAAAGACAGATATCTCTCTGGAGAGTATAAAAGCACCAGAGGCTGTGGGTAGAACTTTGAACTAATTGTGTCCTGAGCTTGAAATATCACCCACATTTCTGAAAGCTGGCTTTATAGATTTTGATTTGTATTTGACTACTCAGCATGAAATAGACTGAGATTTTTCTGTGACCTTGAAAGTTATCAAAAAAATCACACAATTCCTATTTGCTGTTAAGGACTATTCAGAGTGACAGATATATGTGACTATAATGATGCTTGTATAAATTTATATTCTGACTGAGGTTTAGACTCTGGTTGCATCTGGCAAGTCAGAACAGAATATAGAATGGTCTGAAAAATACTAACTCAAAGAAGAAAAAACCCACGCTCTTCAAAAGGCTTGTCATTAAGTTATAACTGAAATAATAGTAGTTAACATTTAAAGAGGTGTTTATACACGAAGAGCATTTGTTTTTTGAGAAAATCCTTCCAATTAAAGAAAGGGCCTTTATCAAATATTGTGACTCAAAGCTGGATTTAATCAGTTAATATTGAGATTAGTCAGAATCTAATATGAGCAGAAGCATATAGATACCTGAGTAGAAAGGATAGATGTATTTTTTTTAAATGATAAAGTGAAAACTTCAAATGGGGAAGAAACATGAGCTCCATATAATCAGAAAGGTAAAGAAGCTCTATCCAGGACATCCCAAAGAACATTGGGAGAATGGTTTTGGGAAGTTCAACCAGGACCACAGTTCAATTTATTTTATTTATTTTCAAGGTTTATAATGCAGGGTCTTAGGAGAATAACGTGCTAACACGCGATGATTGACAAAATGCAACAGGCAATCAGACAACTGGATAAAGTAGAAAGCCTGGGTAGGAATCAGAATGTAAAGACCACACATAATTGAGAGCGTCCAGAAAGTCTTCTTTCTGGTATTGCAAACTTGAATATCAAGCTTGAAACTATTGTATAAAATGAGGACTTGGAGCAGGCTGAAGGCGTAAGGCCACGAGAAACTCAGGGTGAGGATAGTCCTTGGAGGTCTGTCTTTGATTCTCTTAATATCCCGCTGTCTGGTTAAAGTCAGGCTGGGGTCTGAACCCTGAGAAGGGCTGAGTTTGTTCGTGAGAGTCCAGAAGCCCCAACTCTGGGCAATAAACTAAAGTTTGCTATGGAGAATTCTGGGGCAATCTTACAGAAGTCCTTGGGAGAGAAGTACTGAGCCTTACCTCAACACTCATCGACCCATTCCTCCAGGCCCATTTCAAAGGTAATTTCATTAATACAGAGTTATAATTAACACTTCATGTCAAGTACTGTCTAAGCAGCTTAGTATTTTTGTTGTTCTTAAAACTCAATCCTCAGCACAGCCAGTTTTAGTAAGCATTTGTATAATTTGTTATACTTTACTAATGTGAAAACCAAGCCACAGAGAGGTCTTTAAGTAACATGCTCAAGGTCACATATTTAGTGAAAGATAGAGCCAGGATTGAACCCTGATGGTCTCATGCCCAAACCACTTTACTGAAACTGCATTACTGTACTCAGTCCTCAACAACCTTTCCTGATGGTTGCCAGCCAGATGCAATTTCTTCTTTCTCTGAATTCCAGCAGCATTTTGTACCCCTTATATGTACCACACCCTATGTTGATTTTAACTGTAGTTACTTGACTACGTATTTCATCCCCTCAACTACATTATAAACTTGTTGAGAAGTAATAATTATCTCTGTATCCCCTACCATTATCCCCAAGGCCCATTTTAATGTCCCATACATA
>NW_017731481.1:532614-554084 GCF_001890085.2 Hipposideros armiger
AGAGAGAGAGAGACAGAGAGAGAGAGAGAGAGAGAGAGAGAGAGAGAGAGAGAGAAAGGGAGATCCTAGTGGTTTTCTGGCAAAGTCAAAGCCCAAAGTGTCGCTTTTTCTCTCTGCCCCTTTCTCTACTTAGGGGACACATCTAGTCTTCAGGCTTTAACTTTCACCTATCTAGAAGGTTCAAAAATCTTCATTTTAAGCCATGGCTTGTATTTGCATTCCAGACCTGTTTCCAACTACCTACTGGACATCCAACAGTACTTGGCTAAAGTGCCATTACTTCAAAAGCAATGTGTTTAAAACTCCACTTACTAACGTCCCTGCCAGTCTCTGTCGGTATTCGTCCATTTCCCAGGTGGAGAAAGACGGGCACCTTTGACGCTTTCCCCTCTTGTCCTTATCAGCAACGATTATCAAATAGCTCCTCAGAGGTCTAGAAAACATTAAGGGCCAGGGAGGAAGTTCACTGGGTGGGTGGCACTAAGTCTGTTTAAAGTTCTGTTTTTATGAAATTCCATATATTTATTTTAAAAGAGGGTTCTGCTCTTTTAAAAAAATTTTGATTTATCTTGCAAAACAAAAACCCCCAAAACCCTGTTCTCTCTGCATGCCATACATTACCCTTTGCCCTTCTCATTCCTGTTATCTGTGGGCTGTAGGGCACTCCCCCTCAGCCAGGGAGAACACTGGTAAGTAAGAAACAGCCATTGTGCTCATCATGGTCTCCAAACTTCAGCAAAACTCTCCTGGTCAAAATCAATTGACAAATTGACAAACTCTTTATTTTTTTAGTCGTCTTCCAACTTGACTCTTTCTGGTGTTTAGTTGCTCTGTTCCGAACCTGCCTTCTTGAAATGTTTTTGTTCCTAAGCTTCTGAAGCACAATCTTTCCTGCTTGCCTCCTCCTTAGAAAATAAATATAAAATGTGCCATTATGAGAAAGAGTTGGGACTTCTCTTCCTTTGTCATCCTGTGTGTGTACACATGTGCACATGGGCATGAATGTGCGTTATCGCAGTTCTTCCCTATATGCTTTCCTTGAATGATCTCATCTATTCCCATCTCACTGACTTCAATAATTGCCCGTGAACTCATGACTCCTGAATCTCATCACCATCCATCATCTATTTTCTGAATCCCAGATCCATAGATTTAAATGCCAGCTGGCACCTCCACCTGAATGTTCCTAGACCCCTTAAACTTAGCCCACTCCAAACTGAACCCATCCTTGTTCCCCAGCCCGGGTTCATCTCATCCAAGCACATTTCTCTCATTATTCATGTCTGCACTAATCTCCCTCTTCTCTCAATTTTTTGCATGATGTTATGTAAAATCACTTTCATATATTAGCATTTAAATGTTTTATTGCATTCATCTCTTAATTTAGTCTCCTCAGTTAAACTTTAGGCTTCTTGAAGGTAGGGCTCACACTACTGGCTGGTCCTATGTCCTTGCAATATCTGGATTTTAGCTAGACACAGGATGGAATCGAATCATTCTCAAGCATCGGGGTCTATATAAGGAGGAATATGCCAGGAAATCATAATTCCATCTGCTGCCTAAATCCAAAGGTAACAGACATAGCTCATCATTTTCTTTGAGCACAACTTGTAGGAGAAATAATTTTAAAGTGAAGAATCTATAAGAAAACGCAATGTTCTAAAGTAGCTTTTTAAATTTTACTTAGCATTCTGCCTTAAGAAATTTTTTTCACCTGCATGGTTCTGCATGATTTGATCATGTATTTCTCTCCACCTCCAACTCTCTGATTGGACCAATATATATGAGTCCAGATGATAACGACATGATTTATGAGACTATAGTGGCTTTGTCTTTAAAGGTAGCTGTGCCTTGACTCTGAAAATCAGTCAGAAACTAGGGTAGTGAGGGGCTGGGAAGCAGAAGTGGGGCCTTCAAGCTCCTACTTTGCTCCCCATGGTCAGACCTCCCACAGGGGCAGCCATTGACCTTCCGCTGAGGGAGGACGAGTCCTCTCTACTTTCTCTTCCCAGGCTCCCCTGGCTCTTGGAGGCCACACATCTGCTACCTACCTCCTTTCTCTGACTAAAAATCATAATGAAGCTACTTATTCCTGTCCTCCAAAAGGATAAAAAATGGGTGAGTCATGAGGTCAGTTCATCTACAGTTGTTAGAGAATATTTGAAATCATTGCTTTATAAGCACTAAGCTAAAGAAGCCTAAGAAATCATAGTGTACACAACTATGATGGTAAGGGAGTCTAGAAATATTTTTTGGGTAGGAAATAATATTTAACTTACTGAGTTTTATATTTCTCACTTGTCTTTTTGTAAGTCCAGAGTATATGGGAGAGGGTGTTACTTCTTTTAAGCTTGACCTTGCCAGTCCGAGCCTCCCCTTTCTGCCTTCTCTACCCCATTTAATGATCCCTTTGTATTTCTATCTCAAGGCTTTCCTTCTAAATCTCTCACAGGTAAGATTCTGGTATTTTTCATTTACACATCCCATTGTGCAATTATCTCTGAGATTTCTAGGGGAAAGTAGACAAAAGTGAATGTTTTTCTCTGTGAAAGAAAATTATTTATTTTAAAATTTTATTAAATTTATAGGAGCAACATTGGTTAATAAGATTATGTAGGTTTCAAGTATACAATTCCATAATACATTATCTACATATTGCATTGTGTGTTCACCACCCAAAGTCAAGTCTCCTTCTGTTACTATATATATGACACCCTTTACCCTCTTCTACCTTTTCCCCATCCCCCTTTCCCTCTGGTAATCACCATAATATTGTCTGTATCTATGAGTTTTTTGTTTGTTTGTTTGTCTTATTCAGAATAGAGCTACCATATGACCCAGCAATCCCTCTTCTGGATATCTACCTGAAAAATTTAAAAACATATATCTGTAAAGGTGTATGTACCCCTATGTTCACTGCAGCATTATTGACAGGGGCCAAGACATGGAAATAACCTAGGTATCCTTTGATAGATGACTGGATAAAGAAGATTTGGTACCTATATACAATGGAATACTACTCAACCATAAGAAAAGATGAAATATTGAAATTTGTGACAACATGGATGGATCTTGAGAATATCATGCTAAGTGAAATGTCAAACAGAAAAAGTCAAGAACCATATGATTTCACTCATACATGAGATATAAAACAGAAAGGAAAAAATTTTGACAATTAGCCAGTAGGTGTATATGAGGAAAGGGTATCACCTTGAGAGAAGAAAGCCATTCCCTAATATTGCAACCTAAGGCCAATGTTATAGCCTGTCACATCCTTTCATGGAAATGGAGAAATTACTCACAATTAGCAGAGAACATTTTGGAATGATATTCACAACTTTCATTGACTTAAGTCATTGAAACCCTGTGTTGGCCTCAACCCTAATTAAACAGTGGGAAAAAGAAAGACTTAATTGTTGAGCATCCATTGTGGGCACATGATGAGATATTTTAATCAACAGATCCATAAATAATCCTAATTTGAGGTTAAAAGAAAAATTACCTGCATGGATAGTAAAAAAAAAAAAAAAATCTGCTTTAGAGCAATTAAACCATTTTTATTATGAATATCAGACTCAGTTTTACTTTTATCTGTGCCCTGTCTTATGGAACAAATCATTTGCTACCAATTCCTACAATCATGCACTAGAAAAATGTTATAAGCATGAAGAGAGACTAATTAGAGTGATTTTCAAAAGAAGTTAGACAGATAAACATCTCTAATCTTCATTCTTTGATCAAAATATCACTTATTCTTAATGTAATTCTCATTTCTGGTTTCTTCCCTCGCTTAATAGCAGTGAAATACCCTAGCAGGTGTTATAAGATTTAAATCATCATATATAAGTAATAAGGGCTCTTCAGAGTGAATAAAGTAGTTTCCTTTGGGTAAGGCCCTAGAAGGCAAGCATCTATGACTGTCCGTACAACAAAACCTCCAGGTCATGGGTGGACTAAACTCCATCCACAGAAATGAACTCTCTAGATTGACTATAGAAGTACCACTTGCAGGTTCTAGAAGGTTGGTTAATTAGTTACTTGCTACTGGGTTTCTTAAGAGTTAAATTTGAAATGGAAGATGCCTCTCCAATGTGTGTGTGTGTGTGTGTGTGTGTGTGTGTGTGTGTGTGTGTGTGTGTATTGCAAAGCAGTAATAAATCTTTTACTTGTACTGATGTTTTCCTGACATACTGGTATGTGAGAGCCTGAGCTCTTCCCCATCACTTTTGGGAGGGGAACAACAGATGCTGGCCACTAAATTTTCTGGCTGCAATGAATCTTTCAGGTTACATTTTGACCTGGTCTCTCCTTTCCATGGGAGAGACTTTTACCTTCAAGATTCTTACATAATATGGAATATTATGAAAATTATGACATCTGGTTCTAAGACTAAGAAATAGAAACCTATCTATTATAGTTGGCTTGCTGCTGGCTTTCAAACCTTCTCAGTATGGAGGCTGCTGAAAATTCTGAAGTTCTCCAAACTCAGTTGCCCTGAGTAGGAATTAGGCTAACCTAAAGCTGGATTTAAAATGAAAACTTCAGAAAACCCATCTACAACAGAAACTTAAAAGTATCCTTTCTCATACAGAGACTCAAGGGCAATAGATTTTAATTGAGTAAGTTTTCTGCCCAAGAAAATCTTAGACATAAATAAGGTTATCTTACTTAACACTGGAAAGATATTATAAAACTGAATCTATTATTTGAACTTTATCCATTACCAAGGAAATAAAATCAGAAGTCTGAAACTCATCTATTTAAGGCTATTCTAAGACCTCTGTGTTAAATCAGAAATAAGTTTGGTGGTGACAATTTTAGAAATCAAACAGAGTAAAGTGCACATGGTATCCTGTTAGGTGTCTTTAGAAGAAAGGGCATTTAAAGAAGGAAGAGAAAAGACAGATATCTCTCTGGAGAGTATAAAAGCACCAGAGGCTGTGGGTAGAACTTTGAACTAATTGTGTCCTGAGCTTGAAATATCACCCACATTTCTGAAAGCTGGCTTTATAGATTTTGATTTGTATTTGACTACTCAGCATGAAATAGACTGAGATTTTTCTGTGACCTTGAAAGTTATCAAAAAAATCACACAATTCCTATTTGCTGTTAAGGACTATTCAGAGTGACAGATATATGTGACTATAATGATGCTTGTATAAATTTATATTCTGACTGAGGTTTAGACTCTGGTTGCATCTGGCAAGTCAGAACAGAATATAGAATGGTCTGAAAAATACTAACTCAAAGAAGAAAAAACCCACGCTCTTCAAAAGGCTTGTCATTAAGTTATAACTGAAATAATAGTAGTTAACATTTAAAGAGGTGTTTATACACGAAGAGCATTTGTTTTTTGAGAAAATCCTTCCAATTAAAGAAAGGGCCTTTATCAAATATTGTGACTCAAAGCTGGATTTAATCAGTTAATATTGAGATTAGTCAGAATCTAATATGAGCAGAAGCATATAGATACCTGAGTAGAAAGGATAGATGTATTTTTTTTAAATGATAAAGTGAAAACTTCAAATGGGGAAGAAACATGAGCTCCATATAATCAGAAAGGTAAAGAAGCTCTATCCAGGACATCCCAAAGAACATTGGGAGAATGGTTTTGGGAAGTTCAACCAGGACCACAGTTCAATTTATTTTATTTATTTTCAAGGTTTATAATGCAGGGTCTTAGGAGAATAACGTGCTAACACGCGATGATTGACAAAATGCAACAGGCAATCAGACAACTGGATAAAGTAGAAAGCCTGGGTAGGAATCAGAATGTAAAGACCACACATAATTGAGAGCGTCCAGAAAGTCTTCTTTCTGGTATTGCAAACTTGAATATCAAGCTTGAAACTATTGTATAAAATGAGGACTTGGAGCAGGCTGAAGGCGTAAGGCCACGAGAAACTCAGGGTGAGGATAGTCCTTGGAGGTCTGTCTTTGATTCTCTTAATATCCCGCTGTCTGGTTAAAGTCAGGCTGGGGTCTGAACCCTGAGAAGGGCTGAGTTTGTTCGTGAGAGTCCAGAAGCCCCAACTCTGGGCAATAAACTAAAGTTTGCTATGGAGAATTCTGGGGCAATCTTACAGAAGTCCTTGGGAGAGAAGTACTGAGCCTTACCTCAACACTCATCGACCCATTCCTCCAGGCCCATTTCAAAGGTAATTTCATTAATACAGAGTTATAATTAACACTTCATGTCAAGTACTGTCTAAGCAGCTTAGTATTTTTGTTGTTCTTAAAACTCAATCCTCAGCACAGCCAGTTTTAGTAAGCATTTGTATAATTTGTTATACTTTACTAATGTGAAAACCAAGCCACAGAGAGGTCTTTAAGTAACATGCTCAAGGTCACATATTTAGTGAAAGATAGAGCCAGGATTGAACCCTGATGGTCTCATGCCCAAACCACTTTACTGAAACTGCATTACTGTACTCAGTCCTCAACAACCTTTCCTGATGGTTGCCAGCCAGATGCAATTTCTTCTTTCTCTGAATTCCAGCAGCATTTTGTACCCCTTATATGTACCACACCCTATGTTGATTTTAACTGTAGTTACTTGACTACGTATTTCATCCCCTCAACTACATTATAAACTTGTTGAGAAGTAATAATTATCTCTGTATCCCCTACCATTATCCCCAAGGCCCATTTTAATGTCCCATACATATTAGGTGCTCAATAGATTTTGGTTGTGGGATTGAATTACATGGGGTGAGGGGATGATTTATCCAATCACTTGCACCGCTACCCCATCCACACTACGAAATTCCCAGCCAAAATGGACCCACTCAATCCTCTCCTGTGCCCCCAAGGAGAGCGGATACAGAGCTGGACTCAGTAACGCTACCAAGGGCATGTTTTCATGCCCATCTTTCCTCTTCCTCCTTCTTCCCCAACAAAATCGATGTATATGAAGTGTGGGCCTTCATTTATTTCTTTAAATTTCCTGGCATCCGATATTCCATGGTAATTTTTAAGAGATTAGACAAATGCTAGCCAAATTCAATATTTTACAAAAGTTTGGTTGGAATAAAAGTCAATGACAGCTAAATATAGTTTACAAATAAACATACTCTAATTTTTTAATGAACTTAGGTGAGATATGTGAGAAGTGGTTACAGTAACTTACAGAAGACCCAGAATGAGTGCAAGTCCAGAAGCCTGGGCTGTTCAGGCGAGGGGCCAAGGTCTCCTTTCGAACTTTCCTGACACTTCCTCTTACCTTATCCCTGTTTGCCTGAGAAGCCAGCAGAATGTGTGATCTGTATTCATAGCATGGAATAAAGCTCAAATAAGCTTTTGTCTACTTTCTCCTTATATAACCTATGCCACTCCTTTTGCCCAAAATGATAAGCATTTGGAAAGCCCCAGACTTTTGTTTAAGAACAGAATACACCAGCCTCCGGGATCCCTTTCCTCTCACAGAGTTTAACTCTTAAAGGGTTGGTCAGCTGTGGGTCACTCAGCAGTAGAGACGTAAACACTAAAGAAGAATTATTTTACAGCCAATCTTCTGCCAGTTGAAAAATAGACAAAAGTTTAAGAAGCTAAACCTCAAAGTCATAAGATAAGAGAATATTAGGATTGATAGACTCCAAATTTCAACCCACTCATGTTTCAAATGAAGACATTGAAGCTCAGTGAGGGAACATGATTTGTTCAAAGCCACACAGGAAAAGAAAGTGACTGATACGTGCAACAATGGGAATAAATCTCAAAAACATTAGGTTGCACAAAGAAACCAGAAAAAGAAAACATACTACATTATTGCGTTAAGTTCTAGTACAGTCCAAACCAATCTATGGTGACAGAAATCAAAAAGTGTTTGGCTGGAGTGGGGTACTGGCTGAAAAGAGGCTCAAGGGAACTTTTGATGGTTATGAAAATGTTCTATATCTTGGTTGGGCCGGTAGTGACACAGTGTATAAAGTGT
Organism: Hipposideros armiger; assembly: GCF_001890085.2. Classification (NCBI taxonomy): domain Eukaryota; kingdom Metazoa; phylum Chordata; class Mammalia; order Chiroptera; family Hipposideridae; genus Hipposideros; species Hipposideros armiger. The sequence continues at coordinate 540,548 of NW_017731481.1, forward strand.
CAAAGCCATCACACTCCACACCTAAAATCTATGCATTTTATTGTATGTAAAATGCAGCTCAATGGACCAATTTTAAAATAACGTTTTAAATTTGTTAAAAGCCACACAGGGTGTGAGAAGCAGTGCTCACATCGGGACTCTGGCGGTCTGCCTGCCAGCCAGGCCTGTTGGGCTCCACCACCCTCCTTCCAGTTCTTTCCTTTCTTTCTTGATGCACTTTTCAGAACCAAGTCAGGTTGGTGATTGGTATTGGATGACTATCTGAAGCAGCATGACCAAGAATATGAGTGGTTTCAATGAGGTCCACAGTTAAATCTGGGGCATTAAATCATAAGCTCGGAGCCACTCTGGAGACAGCCATGACTCATGCAAATTTCAAGCAAGACAAAATAATGAAATAATGATTACAAGTTCCCCAAGAAGGAGGGGGATAGGAAATGAGTAAGCTAAGGAGTATTAAGTGTCATCGGTAATTCTAGAAGTAATATGAAAGAATGAAAGTGCTCCCTATTTAGTTCTTTTTAAGCCCGCAAAAGGCCTAATCTATTCACATACTGTAATTATAATATATCTCTTGGTATGGCATATATAGCAAAAGCATGCAAGAGAGACTTTGGAAAAACAGAGCTGTTAGAATTGCCTGTGCATTAGTGTTTTATATACAAAGGGTGCCTAAAAAAATGTATACACATTTTAAGAAAGGAAAAACTGTATTTACATTGTAATAATATATACTGATAACAAAAGATGAATACAAGTCATGTGTATACATTTTTTTTTGGCATCCTCAGTATAGAGAGATATATAGGGTTTTTTTTGTTGTTGTTGTTGTTTTCCCCTGGCTTCCCTGGAACTCTTCTCTCTACAGGCTCCTGTCTCTTCCATTTGAAAAGTTGGACTCCGTTTCATCAGAGGCTTTCCTCAGAGAAGGGAGGGCTCTTGACAATAGTGGATTAGAATGTTTGTCTATTAAAAACAGGGCTAAAGGAGAACATCCTTTGACCCACAGGCCCTGCCAAATCCTCAATCCTGCGCGCTGCATCAGGCACCCTATTTACAGTGAGCTAGAAAGATCTGGTGACACTCCACAAGATCTTCTTCCTAGAAGAGCTATTGTGCATACCACAATAATTAAATATGACAAGCAATAGCAGTGGCCTTGGGTTCTAGAGTTTGCTCTTCATTCCAAGCCTTCTCAAGCGGCTTACAAATGATTATCAGCTGAAGAGAAATAACTTGACACTCTTTGGGAAAGCTCTGTTTTTAATACTGTCTTATGTCCTGCTCATCTCAGAACTTTACTGATGATAGATATTTTATACTTTTCAGAAAAGAAAACTTTCTCATGAGAAATATAGCACAATATCAAAATCCCAGCCCCCTTAGTTATTAAAATTCTTGGTTAAGGCCAGTAAACCACATTGATAATTCTACAATGAATATCTGTATTTTTAGCCTTCAAAGAAGTTCATGTGTTAATGTGTTGTTGGTTTGTCTGCTTGTTTCCAAAGAGAACATCTTCTTGGGGTTTCAAGCAGCTTTTATTTATCACAAGTGTAGAAGGTTCTTAATGGTTGACATACCTTGAAAAACTATCTTATTTATTATTGTGCACTCCTCAGATAACTAACTACTATTCTGAATGCAGGAACTGAATTCCAAGATATTTAAAGCAAGTATATTAAGGCTCTGAAAATTAGCCTAAATATCCACTCGATCACTTCACAAATACATGAATATAATGGGAAACTGAATAATATAAAAGCTTTGTCTGGAGGATTCTCCTCATTGGGAAGAACTACAGAAAAATCAATGGATATCACCATTTAAGTCTTCTCTTCAAAGGAAATAGCAAGTTTAGAAATTGCTGCTAAGTTTTCATCAGCCTGATTTATTCTCTTAGACACTTGTGTCACATTTTCAACCAACTGAAGTATCAAAGTAAGTAATGACAACTTTTATATCCTTTATTTCTAGGTAATATGCTGTCCTAAGGCTTGAAGTGTTCCCTAAGGTCAAATTTAAGTATATTATGGGGAAATTGTTCATTAGTCTCTGATATATACTCATCTGCCTTTAAATTTCATTTTAATCATTTGTATTAATTGACAGGCTAGATCCCCTGGAAACCCTGAAAAATCTACTAACAAGCAATTGCTGTATATGTCATTATGATCATTTGCATTTTTAAACTTTTAATCTCATTAGCTACTCAATATTTTTCTTGCTATTTTGGAATGGAGCAAAATTTGACTGCCATTTTACTGTTTATGCCATTTGCCAAAATAGAAAAAAATCCTCATTATTACTAGTAAAGAGCAGTATAATAATAATGTTATTTAAGTATTATTACACAATAATAGTAAGAGGGTCTATATCCTGAATTCTACTCTTGGATCTGCCAACCAATTATTTTTGGGACCTTGGAGAAGTTACTTAACTTCTCTGAGACTCAATTTTCCAACCTACAAAATGGAGATGAGAACATCTGCTCAATTACAGAGACCACGCTCATATTAGATATGATAACACTTCCAAAGCATTTCAATGTGTGGCTGCACTCTAGTCACACAGAAGTTCCACTCCATGTATCAGTGGTGGTATCATTACCATCATCACCATCTTCTTCATTATCATCTACAACAGCAGCATCCTTGTCCTCATTGGAAGAGACATAGCAAGAAGTTGCTCAGGAAAATGTGACTGAAGGGATACTTGTGGAATAAGGCAAGTAGGTTTCACATTGTATTAATTTCCTAGGGCTGCCCTTAAAAAGGTACCACAAACTGGGTGGCTTAAAACAAACAAACAAACAAAAAAACCCACAAAAACAGAAATTCAGCAGGTCATGCTTCCTCCAAAAGCTCTAGAGGATAATCCTTCCTTGCCTCTTCCAGACCCTGCTGGCTCATGGTGTTCCTTGGCTTGTGGAAACACAACCCCAACCTCTGCCTATGTTTTCACACGGCCTTCCTCTCTGGGTGATCAAATCTCCCTCTCCTTTCTCTCATAAAGACACCAGACACTGGATGTAGGGCCGACCATAAATCGAGAATGATTTCATCTCAAGATTCTTAACTGTTTACATATGCCAAGGTCCTATTTACAAATAAGGTCACATTCTGAGGTTCTGGGTGGACATAATTTGGGGGAGGGGTACATTGCTAGCTCAGATGAAATGGTAAAAGCTAACTGGGAACAGGTTTTAAGAATTTTAAGGCTGAATTCAGGATCAGTAGGAAAGAGTACCAGTATCACGAGAAAGGCATAGAAAGCAGATGCACATTTCTCATGTTCTTGTCATCACTAATCACTCACCTATGAAAGAACTGAGACTTATAGATTTGTCAGTGCCCAAGATCACTCAGTGGCAAAGGTGTATGAGAAATAAAACCTCCTGATTCAAAATGCAGTGCTCTTTCCACTACACAGTTTAATAACCTTTATTCACCTCAATACTTTTCTAAAAATTATTAGAAAAAATATAAATATAAGACTGAAAATTGCTGATGCCTTTATACTTATGTTGTTTTAGTCGGTCAGATTAAACACAGTTAAGAACCATTTGGCTGACTTCCATTTTCAGCTCTGGTGGAGTAATTGGTATAACAGTAATTTTTCACTTGGGAAAAAATAAAAGCTGGATTAAATTCACAGGAACAAACTTTTTAAAGCTTTGAAGAGTTGGTGTAGCTGATGTTGGTATATTTTAAGGAAAATATTAGTAACCAAGAAGGACATACCATGATGACAAAAGGTGACAAAAAAATGTCAGTTCAACAAAAATATATGAAAACATCGTAAATTTGTAAATACCCAATCATATACTTCTATTATAAATTTTAAAAAGAATTAAGAGGTCACAATAGGCAAGTCCATATTTATAGTTGGAGGGTTTTAACTACCTCTGTTTCTCACGGCAATCATAGGCAGAAAAAAAAAACAGTAAGGGCATAAAAATTTAAACAAGATTAAGAAATCTAATGTACTGATGTGTGGAAACATTTACTCAATTATTGAAAAAGACACATACTTTTCAAGTGAACATGGGATATTATTAAAATTCACCATATGCCTGTGGCACAGAGCTAGTCTACTCAAATTTCTAGTCACTTAGAGTATGTTCTCTGACCACAGTAGAATCCAGGCACAAAAGAATCACAAAAAAATAAAAACAGAAAAGTCACCCAAATATTTTCAAGCAAAACATTTCTAAATTAGCCATGAGTAAAAGAACAAACCACAGTAAAAATTAGAAAATAAGTTTAAATAAATAATAATGAGAATGCCACATATTAATTTCTGGGATACAAAAATAATAATGATAACTTGCAGAACATAACTGAAACAATCTGCTGTGACACATTAAGATTCTTAAATGTATATATTAGAAAAAAGAAACACTGAAAAATTAATAACCTATTCTTTGATATTAAGGAGCTAGGGGGGAAATGCAAATTAAATCCAAAGGGAGTAGAAAGAAGGAAATAATTTTTTAAATGGTAGAAAAGAATGGTATAAAGAAAAAAAATCAACAAACCCAAACATTCGCTCATTAAAAAAAAGCTAATGAAGATTGATAAACTTCTAACAAAAGTGATAAAAAAAAGGGAAAAGACACAAATAAACAATATCAGGAATGCAAAACGTACTACAAACATTAAAATTAAAATTAGGAGACCTCATGCACAACTTTACACCAATACATTTAAAAGTAGAAATAAAATCGGCAAATTCATTGAAAAACAACTTATTAAAACTGATACAAGAATAGAAAATATAAACAGTACTCTATTAAACAAATTGAATTGCTAATAAAATATCCCCACTGCATAATCTGCAGGCCAGATGGCTACATCGATGAGTTCTTCCTCATATTTAAGGAATAAATAATAGTAGTTTATCATAAACTCATTGAGGGATTAGAAACAGAGGGAAGCCCTCTCAACTTGTTTAATGAGGCCAGCATCAACTTGATACCAAACCTGACAAGAATATTCCCAAAAAATTATGGAACAATCTATCCCATAAACAAAGACACACACACCCCATCTTAAGTATCAGGGCAGATAAAACAGGCATGTGGGGTAGAATTATTACAATTATTTTCTTCACATTGTCCTCATTTCATTCTTCAGAAGGAGAGCAACCCTGTACATTTGAGGTAGAAAAGAACTGTCTTGTTTATTGGGAAGAAGGCAGCACAGTAGGCGATGTACCCTTCGGAAGTCACGTATATTCATTAAATCCCAACAGGGAAGTGATGCCCTCTTTTTCGAAATCCATCACAGTACTCTCTATTGGCAGGCCTGCTTTCCAGGCCGGTGTGTGGTAACTGAGTGAAATGGGAGAGGTGGCAGCATCAGTCAGGTGCTGTTAGGCTCAGTCCCAGCTCTGCCATTTGTTGGCAAGGCCAGGTTGGATAAGTTACTTTGTCTCTCCGAGCCTTGGTTTTCTTATATAAAATAATGGGTCAGTAGTGTGTATCTCAAGGTGGTTAAGGGGATTAAATGAGATAATAGATGTGAAAATGCACAGCATAGATTCTGACACATAACGTTTTATATGTACACACAGAGAGAGAGATTCTTTTCTTGAAGCTGGAGATACTGCCTGCATTAGGTACGCATATTGACATGACTCATGCTGCTTAAAGTCACTATGGCTTGCCTTTTTCTATTTATTAAGAGCAATAAATACGTGCCCCTAAAAGATGATAATTTAATGCTGCAGCTACTTGTCATGTGTCCGTGTGTACATCAGATGCATGTTAACAAGAATGCATATGCTGCCTCTTACAACGTGCTAGTTAGAGAGATGATGAATAGACTATTTTGTGGGGAGGTGGGCAGCAGTGTCCAATAATCAATACGAGTGCTCTAGGTACTCCAAAACAAATCAGGGAAAATCTTCTTTTTGAAGAATTGCCTTGACAAAAGTACTCTGGCATGGATCAGATTAAATCACATCATGAAAGTGGCCTTGACTCATGAGACAGCACAAGACGATGAAAATGCTGAGTCAGTAACAAACTGTAGGCTTACATTTCCTTACCTAAGCCAGGCTCCCTGCAACCTATGTCTTTAAAATATCCTTACAGATAAATTTCCTTGCCTGGAATGGACCTTCCTCCTATCCCTGCCTGGAAAACTGTTACTCATCTTCTAAAATCATACATTTATTCAATCAAAAATGTTTACGAAGCCCTTAAAATGCATGAAGTGCTTTCTAGGCACCAGAGTTCTAATGGTGAGTGGAATCAGACCGTGAGCTCATGTTTATGTGCGCAGCCTCTGCAGCCATGGCCCTGTATACAGCTTTCCCTGGTTGCTCCCTCCCTGGTGTTCAGAGCTCTGGGGGTCCACATGGTATTAGAGAACAATCTATGTGTTTACAAGGCTGCCTTCCCAGCCAGGCAGGCAGCTCCACAAGAGGCCGGCCTGAGTCAGTTCATCTTTTCTTCCTCAGTGCACACCTCGGAGACTGACACATAGTGGGCACTCAATAAATGTTTGTTGAATAAATCATTTATTATTCATAAAGCCTTGGTGCAGTCCAATCTGTTAAATGATTCTTCTAATGAACATGAGAGAAATGAAAACAATTACACTCAGGAAAAACTACATATTTTTGAAGTATTCCTTATTTTTTTCCTATTTTATTTGATTTTATTAGCAGCCCTAGCAAGCTGCTTTAAAAATGCTTACAAAGTTAACGTCATTGATTTTTTAAAAGATGCACAGTATAAATATAGGTGAAATTATGCCTGATTAGCTTTTTCGGGTTTAAACTCATGAGGGTTTTTGAAAAAATAATAAAATGAGCTTCTATTTAATTGGAAATAGTTATGTATGTGAATTATTTCACATACCAGATTTGTTAGGTTTCTAATCAACAATATTCATCTAGAAATGGAAAGTGGTAGAAGACATTCATAGAATTTGACTTAACACTGAGGTCTGGTACATCCTTCAAATAGAGATAACATTGTTCATTTAAAAACACTTAGTATAAGGGCCGGCCAAGTGGCTCAGTTGGTTAAGAGCTTGCTCAAGGGTTTGAGCTCTGAGCAACAGCGGTTCGAGTCCAGCCCGAGCTGAGTTGCTGCTGAGCTGCCAACAGGTGGCAGGATGGCTCAGCTAAAAAAAAAAACAAAAACAGTATAGATCTAAAAGTTTCCTGAAGTTTATAAAATTGTGCTGAACTGTCCTTGAAAGATGAATACAAAATAACCTGTTATTATTTGTGCCAAAAAAAGTAGTGCAAGGTGGACTCTAGAGGTTTCAGCAGCATAAATATCAAAGGAACTTTGGAGATAAAGAGATGCAGTTTCCATCTATTTAAATAATTAAAATGTTTAGCCTTTAATCGTCATGCTAAAAATCACATACAAAAGGCCCGAAGAGTGAAAGTATGAAAGTACCTACTTGGTCTGATGTTTAGATCCTTTCAGATGGGCATGATACTGTTCTATGGAGTTTAGAGAGACACTGCAGATGGTACATCTGTAATTGCGCCTCAGACCTGTGGACAACAGACAGATCTGATTAGCTGCATCCTGTTGTCAACCACCTGAATGAATCCTCGAATCTCCAGAAGTTCAGGGATAGAGTATCTTAGAGGTTATCTGGTCCACCCACCACCAACACTTCAATCCGTCCTTCCAGAGCCCAGTGAACAGGCCCGTTAGCAGAAGTATGGCTGTGACTATGTCAGAAGCAGCTTGCTCCATTAACGGGTGAGTGACATTAGAACATGCTATTTGAGGTCAAATGTTTTGGGTGCACTTTGTAACCAAAACAAAGAAACATTCCATTTTTTCCTTAGGGCATATAGACATAGTAAGCTGTGACATCTGTGATGAAACTTGAGACTCCAGAGAAAAACTCTGTCTCAATTCCTCTTCCATCTTTATCCAAAAGCAGAAATTCAACTTTAGACATCATTCCTTTGGGTAATTCTTCCAGGATCATCTTATAAAATGTAAATACCCAGGAGAAGGGTAATATATTAATCTAATTCACATGAAAGCTTACTAATACTTTCCACCAGAGAGTTTAAAAGAAAGTGTTTCATTCATTTGTTCATTCATTTAATTAATTCATGAACAGAATATCAACTTTGGATCAGGCACCAGGGATTCCAAGATGAATAAGACGCTCTTTGCTTTCAAGAAGTTTAGTAGAAACCTGACTCCTTTGTCATATTGACTCACATAGAGTCAAACACATTAGGAAACAGCTTTAACCAAATTTTAAATATTTGCCACAGCTCAGAGACCTACAATGATATTCCTTAGAGACCTACAATGGTATTCCTTCTGCTAGTGTGTCCCATCAGAATAGAGAGAAAAGTAAACTCAGAGTCATGATCTGAAACTTTGGATTAAAATCCTGGCTCCAATTGTTTCTGGTTGTGTGATCTAGGGTAAGTCACCTAATTTCTTCCTGGCTTCAGTTTCCTCATGTATAAGACGAAGACAAGACCACCTACATCAAAGGTAATGTAAGAATTAAGTGAATAAGATACAGTAAAATACTTAGCAAGTGAGAATTGATGTTAATACTTTTTCTCCAAAAGTCTGTCTTGCCATTGCAAAAATCAGGGTATTATAGTTGTAGCATTTTTTTCCCCCTGATGAATGCATAGTATTTTCTTCCTAAGAGACAAAATCATTCTTACTTTCCTATAAAGAAGATAATGCACAGTGTTGGAAGGATTTTGCAAACTGCTACCTGAGTGACTATATACAAATTATTTGACTTCTCTGTATTTCTGTTTCCTTATATGATTTGGGGAGGATGGAATGAGATAAAGCCTATATGAAAGAGTATCTAACACATAAGTGATTAACAAATTAGCTTTTATTATGATTTTAAAGAGATGTTAAAATGGAACCCTTTCTGTCCCAATGTCCCAGACCAAGCCCTAAGTTCAAGTCTTAAGACAAAAATGCTAACTATACCCAAGTTACTAAAGGGAGGTATGAGAGCCCTGGTTCAGGACATCCAAACTGATCAAGAGCCAGTTTCCAACCCTGAGCTCATCATTCACCACCAGCCTAAAAAAAGAGACAGAACAAGGAAAGAAACAGGTAGAGAATTTCTTAAAGGGAGCTATACAGTACTGTGACTTTTACTTACCCTCCCCCATGTGAAATGAGCAAGTCTTATCTCACCTAAACCTTATGGAGAAAGGATTCAATGAGCTACCTAGAGAGCTTGAGGAGCACCTGCTGGCACTTGGGAAGCAGTGCACTGGACTCTTTACACCACCTGCAAGATCCAAAGGGCTAAAGACTATAGCTGGTTAGCTATTCTGATGGCAGAGTAAGACAGGTGTCAGGATTGCACACAGCCTGTGTTCTCAGGGCTTGTCAGAGCAAATGATATGTGCAAGTTTCTCATAGACCACGTTTATAACATGCATGAGAGGAGTTGGTTTGGTGATTGATGTCTTAGATATTGGTGTTGGGGGCAATGAAACCTCAGGAGAACGATGCTAGAGGTGTTTATCCAGATATCTAGGGGTTTAAAGTGACCCCAGAGAAGATATTTAGCTCATATCAAGTAATGCCTAGTTCCTGAAAAAAGCCTTGAAATCCTTCCATTGGAGAAAGAGTCAGTGTGCAACCCGGGCCAAGTCAGGCAGCATCTATGTTAGCTTTGTATAGGTCTCTATCAAGTCAAATTCTATCCCCCTTGCCTTTCCAACCTGACACCCTGCCTCCCTCAGCCCTGGAGGAACCCGGGGCAGTCGGCTGTGGTAAAGGAAGCAAAGCAAAATCCCCGGGGCAGAGAGAAAGAGAGGAGCCTACCACCCTCTTTCCCCACAGCAAACAGCCCAAGCAGAAGTGAGCGGAGAGACGGGGAAAACTAGCTTTGAATAAAGTTTGAAGATGTTTTAAAAATATTTTCCTATCCTAGGTATATCAATTAATGACATATAACTTTTCTATAAATAGGAATGAGAGCAAAGAACTAACTAACTCTTTACAGCTTCAAAGTGAGTGAAAATTCCCAAAACGTACCCCAGTTTGTATCCAAAGGGTAGGAAAAAACTAACTCCACAGATGATTTGAAAGGGCCAGGGAGGGCAGGAATAAGGCTACATTCTGATTACATCCAATGAGACTCTCACTGAATATTGCAGTGTCATCAGAATTATTGTACTTTTGTGTTGATAATGTAACAAAGAGCAGAACTTCCTGGAGACTGTTAAATTATTGTGACCCAACATATGTTTCAGAGAAACCTATTTAACAGTCATATGCTAAGCTGGGCTGGCCAGTTTAAGGACTAACTTGGTGTTTTAGTATCAGTCACATAATTGAAAACTTTTCCCTAATTGTTCATTTAAGAAGAGTCAATTCAGTTATGAAAACAAACAAACAAACAAACAAACAAAAAATCACAGATCTCTGGGGTCTTCTTGGGAAGCAATTGAAGGGACTCAGAACTTTCCAGGCATAGTCTAACAGATCAGAGATGAACAGACAACTGTCGGCTCTCTATTCTCTCAAACAGTGACCCCCAAACTTCCCAGTATGGGCGCATCTGCTGGTGAAGGTGCTAAAATTCAGATTCTCCAGGCACAGCTTCTGAAGATTCCGATTCTGTAAACCTTGGATGGGGCCTGAAAATCTACAAGAAGTTGCAGACTTATAACCCCAACCCCAATACTTTAAAAAGTATTGTCCCATAGTCTCATATGGCTTTTGGAAACTTGAATTTGTCAAAACAATACCAGGTCTTTAAAAAAATGTTATTCCATAAAGAAGAGCTGTGCTTGCATCATATTTCCATTTCACAGGTGTGCATGATTCAGAAAGATTACTGCAGTCACCAAACCCAGAGGCTATAAATTCTCACACCGCGCATATGAGTTGTTTGAATCCCTATCCAGGGTTGAGCCATTCTCCTCTTTTATGCGTGGCATCAGAATATGAAAACCAGCTTCAGTCCTTCTTCCTCCAGATTTCTCTATTAATCCTGTCATAATAAATGTTAACTACTTTTTATATGGGCCCTCTTCAGCCTACTGACTAATCAAAAGTCTCCTCATAAGAAATTGAAGTTCAGCCTGGCAACAGGCATAAATATTTATGTTTAAAAATGGGCATTTTTAAAATTACCAACAAGTCTAAAAAATAAAAAATATTCTGATCTGTTGCTTTCATTACAGTTCTAATGCTCTGCAGCCAAATAGAGGCGTGGGCAGGGCATATTTGGCACTTTATTGGGAGGCAAACTACAGGGAGTATAAACTAGAAAGTCAGTGCATATAATCAAGAACAAAGGCAGAGAAGGGACAGGGGAGTCCTCCCCCACACACGACACAGTGTCCTTGGAAACTTAGGGCTTTATTAATGCTCAGCTGAAATCCTAATTACTTTGGAATTATATGGCTCCTTTTCCCTAAGCGAACTAGAGAATCTTATTAAACAAAAATGCTAAGTTTTTTTATTCAATTCATTTTCAGTCAATAGATATTAAGTATATCCTAAACCTTTGCAGACATTAAGGCTATTTCTGGAGGATTGTCAACATATGTTAGGAAACACAGTCCCTGCCTGCAAGGAGCTGAGAGTTCAGTTGGAGAGAGAAGATATGTATAAAAACAGCAATAGTGTAAGGTAGATCATAAAAAGTATCACATTCAGGATGAAGTAGAATGTTATAGGAACTAGAGGAAGAGATTGTTTCTAGCTCAGAGTCTGGAAACACTTCTTGAAGATGCATCACTTTTGTATTTATGTTCCCTAGCACAGTGTGTAAAACAGATGGTCCTAGAGAGTTTAACAGTATGTGACTGTTCAGTGTGTCTTTTCAAGTCCAGCAAAGCTAGACTTGAGGTCAGCCTGCAACTTTAGTTGTATCCATTCTACATCAGAGAAATATCGTTGTGCCTTTGTTATAATGCCAAGTATTGTGCTGAATGCTAAGAATGTAGGTGAGAATGAAACAGACAGAATATATATATATATATATATATATATATATATATATATTATATATATATATATATATATAATATATATAATTTTATGGAGCTAGTCGGTAGAAAGACAAGAAACAAGTAAACAAATAAAAATTTAAAGATTGTGAAAGTGTCACAGGGTGTAAACAGGATAATGAGAGAGAAACAGGGAAGAAGGGTGATTTTGGATAGTATGGTTAACAGAGTTCTCTGAAAAGTATGAAATGAAATCAAATGGACGAAAATTAAGTGCTGATGTCAACAACTAGCTAATGAGTAGTCCAGGGAAAGTAAACAGCAAGCATAGAAGTCCAGGAGTAGAAATAGTCTTCAATGAATAAAAAGTGATAAAAGAAACAAATAAACTAAATGAAACAAAATGTCCCACCCAGAATTCAATATCCAGGAAAAATATCCTTTAGAATTGAAAATGGAATAAGAACATTTTCAATAAAATCTGAGAAAACAGTTTTCCAGCAGACCTATATTATAGAAATACTTATAAAGTCCTTTAGGTAGAAGGCAAAAGATATCAAATGTAAACTCAGATCTACAAGGAAAAAAGGGAAGAACACCATAAATGATTATGTGACTATCTATATTTTTTATTCCTCTAAATTTATTGGAAGACAATGAACAATTTAAAGGGAAACTATGATATGGTATTGTGGTACTTATAATGTATGTATGGAAAATATATGACAACAATAGCACAAGAATGGATAGGAGTAGAACAATACTGTTGAAAGATAATTATATTTTACATGGAATGGTAAATATTAATTCTAAATAAACAGTGGTCAATTAAGGAAATTCACACTATAACCTCTGAGAAACAAATGCAAACATATAAAACTAAAAAGCCTATAGAGAAAGTAAAGTAAGGTAATGAAAAGTATTTGCTTATCCCAGAAGAAGTCAAGAGAAGAGGAACAAAAAAAAAAAACACACACACACAAAAAAAATAGAAAACAGATTGAACAAACAGAAAACAAATAGCAAAATGATAGAGCTAAATTCAACCATACCAATAACTATATTACATGCAAAGGGACTAACAGTTAAAGGGCTGGAATTATCAGCCTGGATAAAAAGCAAGATCTAAATATATACTATCTTTAAGAGATGTACTTTGTATCTTATAGATTGAAAGTAAAAGAATGAAAAAAGACATAACATGCAAACAATAAGCATAAAAAGTGGAAGTGCCTATATTAATATTATACAAAATGAACTTCAAAACAAAAAATATTACCAGAGGTAAAGGGGATGTTTTACAATGGTACAGGGAGAATTTCATCAGGAGAAGCTAACAATTTTAAATTAACATAGCCATTTACCTGCTCTAGACTCAGAAGGTTTCAATGGATAATTCTATCAAACATGAAAAGATTGCATAATACCTACTTATATACATTCTTTCAGCACATAAAGGAGGAAGAAACACTTCCACACTTGTTTCTCAGCCAGCATAACACTAATAATAAAAATTTTCAAAAATGGCAGGCTCTAAGAAAATAAAATTGCAAACCAATTATTTGTCATTAACATGGCAGAA
>NW_017731481.1:555095-556200 GCF_001890085.2 Hipposideros armiger
TTTTTTTTTTAGTTTTATTAAGATATAATGGACAATACAGCTCTGTATAAATTTAAGTGTACCCCATAATGACAACATACTTTTTTTGTGAATGATTACCACAATAAGTTTAGTTAATGTCTATCATCTCATATACTCGTAGACATAAACAAACAAAAATCCCATTTGCCCCTTTGGTATGAGAACTCTAAGGATCTACTCTCTTAGCAACTTTCAAATATACCATACAGCAGTGTTAACTATACTCATCATGCTGTACATTACATCCCCAGTACTTATTTATCTTATAACTGAATGTTTGTACCTTTTGACCACCTTCCTTGATTTTCAACAAAGGTGTTAAGGCAATTCAATGGAGAAAGAAAGCTTTTTCTACAAATGGTGCTAGAACAACTGGATAAGTGTATGAAACAAAAAGATGAACATCAACCCCTACCTTATAACACACAACAAGACTCAGATTTATTATAGATTTACATGTAAAAGCTAAAACTATAAAGCTTCTAGCAAAATATAGGTGAATATCTTATGAACTTGCGGTAGACACAGATTTCTTAGGAAATAAAACACATTGAGCATAAAAAAAAATAATAAGTTGGATTTTATAAAAATCAAAAGCTTCTGCTTATAAAAGCAAAAATTTAACCCACATCCTGGGGAAAACATACTTGCAATACATACATCTGATACAGGATATATAGTTAACTTTTGTAAATCAATAAGAAAAAGACAAACAACCCATTTTTTCAAAGGACAAAATACGTGATTATATACGTCGTAAAAGAAGTTACAAAAATTATCATTAAGCCCATGAAAATGAGTTCAACATCACTTGTCACTGGGGAAATAAAAGTTAAAAGAACAATTAAATACTGTCTCACATTCTCTACAACTGCTACCTCCAATTATAACAACAATATCAAATGTAAATGACTATGTGGAAAAACCGGAATTCTCATACATTCCTAAGAAGATTGCAAAATGGTACAATTACTTGGTAAAACTGTCCATTTCTTACATAAATACATATTTAACCTATGACACAGAAATTCTACTGCTAGACTTTTACCCAAGGAACAAAAACAACAAAACAATCTAAATATTC
>NW_017731481.1:556349-561486 GCF_001890085.2 Hipposideros armiger
TTTGGGGGGTGGGGATTGACTGGAAGGAACACGAGAGAAATTTCCAGAGTAATGTAACTGCTCTATATCTTTATTGGGATGGTAGTTACAGGGAATATTCATTTACCAAAATCCATCAGATTAAATACCCAAAGATCGAAATATTTCATTTTATTAAAGAAAAAAAAGTTCAATGGATGTGATTCAACACAGAAACCCCTGCAAATTAGAGAGACTTGAGTTTAGCCAGTTTCTATTCTATCCTCATTTGCTCCATACATATTCTATTGCTTTCCATTACTAGAAAATAAACGTCATATTCATTTTATATTATGATGACCTTGCAACACTCAAAGAAATATTTAGATGTGGTCTGTATTATAATGTTTACTAAAGCTGGAACCATTTTGAAAAATGATTAATAATATAAAACTACAAACAATAAGATATTTGGTTTTGAATGATTTCTTTCTCCTCCACTTCTTCTACATCCATTAATCAACATGTCCCATGAATGGATTGCTTAACTTCCAGTATAAAAAAATAATGGATAATACTTATGCCATGTAGGTCAGACAATTAAGTTTGTGAACTCTCCACCATGTGCTTACATGGTTCTTCCTGTGACGGGTGACTGGGAATAGAGTCACAGAAATATGACAGGCTCTGTAGAGCTCATCAAGTCCAGTAGTTCTCACACTGGCCACTAGAGAATCAAGTTGGAGTTGTTAACAACACTAATTCCAGGCCTCACCCCCAGATGACTGAGATTTCAGTAAATCTAGAGTGGAACCAAAAAAATCTGCATTTTTTAAAGCTCCACAAGGTGCAAGTTTTGGAGAAACCATTGGTCTAGTCCAAAACCCCACATGAATTTTTTTTTCAAGCAGAATTGTTTGTGTCTGCTCACATTTGGAGGCTGGTCTTTTATAAACACAATTCAACTCTACCCACTGGCCTGAGTTCTGCTTTGTGCACAAGATTATTCTCATCTCTTCAAATACAGCGGATTCTTGAAGAAAGTTATCCTGTGCCCTAAGGTTCTGTTTACCAGGCTGAAAGTCCGTTGGCACTTTGACAGTGTTCTGCATTAAAATACAGGTTCAAATTCCCTGTACTATCTCTCTATCATTACCTTCTGGGTGACATTTCCTGTTTGTTGATGACATTCTTGAACTACAAACCTCAAACCGAAGGCCATGTCCCTAGTGTGGTTTTATGAGCACAGAGTAGAATAGAACTGTCACAGCCCTTGTGCACCATTAATTCTATCAGTACTTTTAAAGCTTGCTTTGAGAATGTGTTGTGTGTGTGTGTGTGTGTGTGTGTGTGTGTGTGTGTGTGTGTAATTGTTTGTACCTGGCAACCCTGACTCACTGTAATCTATACTATATCATACTTCTCAGATCAAACACTAACAGAGGTGATGTTGAAGAAACCCAGAGAAGCAAGATTTTCTAGAAGAATGGCATCATTATTATCATATTTAATCCTCAAAACCACCTTATGAACATTATTATCCCATTTTACAGATGAAAAAAAAAACATGGTTCAAAACATTAAAATCATAGAACTCGTAAGTGGAAAAGCCAGATCTGAATCTACTTATTTCTTATGTCAAAGCTAGTGACGTTAATGATTACACTGGGGCATTTAAAAGGAAAATGGGAGTAAAGGAGAGAAAGCGGAAGAAGCCTGTTTTCAAAAACCTAAACAAACTTAATTTGAAACTAATATGTGAAATAGACAAAGCATAGCTGCTTTAGTTGAAATGGGAGTTAGGGGTCTCAAACGCCAGTCTGTTTCCCATCAAACTCCAATCATAGCACTTAGGAGACCCTAAGTAAGGGACCTTGGGTTCCGTGAGGCAGAGTTTGGAAACCACTGAATTTTGCCATGCTGCCCATCATAAGGATAACATGAGGCATGCTGGTATGTCCAATTGAGACTTGCACTATGGACTATTTTTTCCACGTGAGTTTAAGCTAAGGAAGCCTTGCTAAGATCAGGGTTTGCTTCAGTCTCAGTCAAAGAATAGCCTATATATTACTCCATACTACAGCCATAACAACATACAGGATGTTTAGATGCATAGCCTTCTGAAATTCATCCCACTGCCTGTGGGCATAGACTGCAGGGTACCTAACAGTCAATTAAACAGAGAACACACATTTTCTAAGGCAATCCTTTTTCTATTTAAATAGCATATATGCAAAGCCTTGAAAAAGGAATCAGGAAGCAAATGGCTTTCCACGTTCAAAAGCTATTTCCAAACAAACGAAACCTAAAGCTATGGAATAAATTTATTCTAAGTAATTAAAAGACAATTTTAACCATGTTGGATGCCTGACCCAAGAAAGGACTGGAAAATTGTCACCCTACTGTGAAAATTCAGAAGGGACAGACTAGTTCCTCCTAAATATTTAAAGAGCTGCTTTATTGGAAGACGGTCTAGATGTGTTCTATATGGCAGAGAATAGATGACACATTTTCATACTTTGAGCAAATCAACGCCCATACAACCTTGATGTTAGCCTTGGAGGTTATCATTATTCTAATGATTGCTATTAGCAAACTGCAAGCAACCCAAAGAATTGCTTTTGCTTTTTTGATTTGAATTGAATGTTAAGAGAATAGAAACAAGTAAACCTACTCTGCAGCAATCTAGTATTTGAATTGTACTCAAGTGATTTTTAACCATATATTAAATACAACATATGGGCAAAATAGCTTCTTCCTGGTCTGGATGTTGATGTGATACAAATGAAAATTCATAGAACATGAAATGCGTGTTTTCCTCTGGGCCCCATGGCAGTACCATAGATCTCAGTGATTCAGGAAACTAACAACATAGCAGGGCATTTTTTTAATGTAAAATATTTTCATAAAAATTTTTTTTTCCTACAACAAAATTTTTTATCACAAGTTGTTTTCTGCATAAAGTAGACTGTACTCCTAACATGAAGTTGTAGACTATGGCATCAAGTTAAGCTATAGGTTAAATTAAAGATTGAGTAGTTGCTTGTTAACTCCCTAGGTGTGGTAGAAAGCAAAGTGTGGGATAGAATAGAAGCTTGTCTCTTCCCTTCTCTCTTTGCTCTGCCACAGTGTCTCTTCCAGGCCATCTCTCATTTTTATTTTTATTTTTCAAGGACTAGGGATCACAGGCTGCTGTGATTTCCCTGCAGAATTGTCAGTAATCATGATAGGTGCATAGCTGTCAAAAAATTGTGGTATTGGCTTTTTAGCTGCATTAGCTGAGGACACAGTGATTGTCAACTCTTTTAGTCATCTGCTAGAAGCCAAACTGCATCTCCAGCAACACTTGCTCTGGAGCTGCACCAGCTGCCTGGTTAAAACAAAACAGAAACGGATTCATAGATACAGAGAACAGACTGATGGTTGTGAGAGGGGTGGAGGGTTGGCACACTGGGTGAAAAAGGTGAAGGGATTAAGAAGTACAAATTGGTAGCTACAAAATAGTCATGAGGATATAAAGTACAGCATAGGGAATATAATCAGTAATGTTGCAACAGCTATATATATATAGTATCGAGTGGGGGGATCACTGTATAAAAATGTCTAACCACTATGCTGTACACCTGAAATTCATATAAAATAATATTGAATGTCAACTGTAACTGAGAAAAGAAACAAGTAATTTTTTTTTAAAAGGCCCCAGGAAGGAGAAGAAGCATTAGTGGTAATTTTCAGGAGACCTGGTCCAAGAAGGGTCAAAGGTGAAATATGAACGGCAATAAAGTCCTAATTGTCAATATCTCCTTTGAATCACTTTATAAATGAGGGCGTACCCTTTCCCTCTTCCTCTTTCTCTGTCATTCACACACAAGTAGTCCATTAGGTACATGACTACAATCTTTGGTGTCCTTCTAGTTCTTTTGTTAATCCCTCTGGCTGGCTTGTAGACACCTATCTCATATGGCCAGCTTTTTATCTTACTTCAGCAGACAGCCTGCCAAATTCTGTGTTAAGTCACGGCCGTCTGCTGCTTCTCTGCAGCACTGGCCTTTTAACAGGGATGTTTGAAATTAAAAAGCCTTCAACACTAGAAGAAAACAACTTTGAAGATGGAATTACAGGCTTGACCAGTTGGTTGGACAGAGCTTTATGGAGACAGTGGCCTTCGAATCACCAGTGCTACACAGTTAACTGCACTGCCTTCCCCTGGGCCAGCCTGACACAGATAGCCTGAGATGTGGGGCCCCACGTGACTTGTAAAAGTGATTTCTCTCTGGGGCACACGACAGGAGACCTCCCTATTTACCGTCATCACGGTGGTCTTACCTATTTACAGAAATATGCCTGATCTTGTCTGATTTACAATGTAAGAGAGAATAGCAGAATTCACAATTTACAGATGGAAGAACTGTTGATTTTAGAAAAAAAACAACATGGTATAAAATCTAGAAAAGGACTGCAACTCAATAATTCTCAAATATATGGGGGCCCGAGAATATGAGAAATAAAGGCCATGAAAGAATGAACTATCCATCATTTTCAGGAGGAGGAATTCCATATTTTTTCCTCTTTCAATCTACCCTTGTTATTAATCCTTAGGTGTCTCCATTTCCAAATCTACAAAATTGAGATAATAATTGTCCCTACCTCAGAGAGTTTATATGAAAATTAAAGTGTTAACATAAGTGAACAACTTGGGAAAGAACCAACAGCTCAATAAATGTAAACTATGATTATTTTTAATCACAATAATTCTTTGCTTTGGAAAAAAATAAAGACCTAACTCATGAGTGGGAAATTTTATAACAATTTAATATTCCAGAAAAAGTTATCTTTTTTAGCATCCTGAGGCATTTTCAAATATTTCTGGCAAGCTGCTTTCTCCACAGATGCTATTTATACATATATTTTTTGACAGGTCAAATACTTCCTTATATACTAATCATATTATATATTTTCTTGGCATAGAGTTAAATTGAAAATTATTTTTATCCTTTATTTTTAAAATACTTTTGAAAATATGGAAGATATAAGATTTCATGAACTGCTTCTTAAAGGCTCTTGACACAGTGGGTCTCAATATATTTTCTTTGCTTTGCTTTTAAATTGGGTTGATTGAGGCTATTGAATAGGTAATTAGCTATGTTCATAAATTAGATAAAAAGGAAAATGCAGAAGA
>NW_017731481.1:567230-570423 GCF_001890085.2 Hipposideros armiger
TAGAAGATTAATCAGTGCACTGCAGTTTTAACAGATTCCAATTGGTGAACTCCACATAGTTTGTTTAAAAAATGAAAACAAAAATTTCTTCCAATAATGCCAATCCTTGAAAACAAACAAAACTACAAAGAATCCTCCAATAAACCCCCACTGATTATTGAACCCAGAGCTTGGAACGCTTCCAGTAAGTCCAGGAAACTGAGAAATTATCCACAGAAGCACACATGAATAAATTTAAAGAAGACCAAAAATATTTTTCACATGCACAAAGAACGCCTGGGTATATGCTTATATTTTATCTTAGATCAAACAGGCAAACATTTATTTGTAAGCACGTCATGCCTTAGATAGACACACTATTACAAAGCAAAAATGGGTGGTGGGAGGCAGCTATGCAGGGCCGGAATTCATCCTATTAGGGGATCTCCAAAGAAAATCACACAAAAACACCCTAATCAAGTGGGTGATCTACCAAATCATATACTTTTTTTTTTTCGTTGCATCTGTCTGGAAAGCTTGATTGCCAGTTGAAGCACTTAAGGCAAAATGAGCGTCTGCCTCATTTGGATGAAAGCAGGAACAATTTCTTTCATAAATGGCATGAATATAATTTAATTCTGTTATCTTTTGCTTAGGAAAAGTGCCTGGGTTTCACACAGAAATGAGAATTTGATGTTTGTACATTTGCCATGTTTTCCTTGAGACTGTAAATAAGAAAGAGATTGTGTCTCATGCATTTTTGAATCTTTGGGTATGTCTTTGATTCAAATTTGCACGCTCTATAAGCAGCAAAGAGGAGTGATAATAAGTGTACAATAGAGAAAGCAAGCTGTGTGTGAAACCTAGGGGAGTCCTAAACTTCCTCCTCTTCTCAAACAAAATAACCAGATTTCTCTTTGTGCTGGTCTTCGCTCATGGGTGTGATGGCTGTTGGGGATTTCTTTTCATCACTATATAGCAAATATCCAACGATAATTTCTAAAAAGGAGCAAGGTGGCATCTGCACTTTCCTTTGATTTCTGAGGACAGTGGTCTGTGCTTAATTGAAAAGTTCCTTTGGCAAATGCAAAAGTTGGGCAAGCTTTGGCTCTAGTCACTTAACAGTAGTTTTAATGGACCGTGTAATAGCTTATTTGACTGTGCTCTTTTATTTTAGCATAAAAGCATAAAAGCATAAATATTCCATTCAAATATTGAAAACTGTTCAAGGCAAAAATGCAGGCCCAGCATGTCAGCTACAACATTATTTGGGTTGTGGTCCATTTAAACTACATCGATGTGCCGTCATTAATTGTGTCTGCCTAGAACTTTTACATATTATCTGTGGGATTTAGCTGATCTCTGAAATTTGCCCTTGAACTTATTGTCTGGAGCATGTAATAACATTTAGAAATACATTACTCTGTCCTACACCATGTCAATGCAGGGTTTCCTTCTGGAGATTACATTCGTATGAGGTTGATTATCCTGAGTACTAGTAAGGGAGATCAGGAAAGATGAAAAGTAAAAGTTTCAAATGTTCAAATGGTTTCTCAAGAGAGGTTAAAAATAAAAATTTACTATGATACATTTTAATTTTGCAGACAAGCAGCTTAAGTGCAGCTCTAAACTAGAAGAAATAGGGTCTGGGNACACACACACACACACACACACACACACACACACACACACACACACACACACACGAAACCCAGCCTTGCTTTTGGCAGTCCCTAGAGCTCCTCCCAATATCAGGTAGGAGGAAGTGAGGATGTTCTAATCCTAATAATTGGTCTTCTGAAGGCTTCCCAAAGTGTAGACTGTCCGATCTCCATCTTGTCTCAGGTCTGGAGACTACTGTTGACTTGTTCATGATGCCTGAGTCCTTGTCTTCAGAAGTGCTTATTTCCTCATGTCAGTCCCTACTGCTGTCCCAATCCTATTCCAACTATCCACAAAAAAAGACCAGCAAGCTGCTCTATCCCTCTCTTCAGTATCCAACAGGGCAGGAAATCAGTACCTTTTGTCCCTCTGGCCAGGGGGGTTTGGAAAAAGTCTACTATTCAATCTATACCTGGACACTTACACATCAGGAATATCATATAGACTGGCAGCAATGTAAGACTCCCCTACACCCCCTCAACTTGAAAATGGCTCTCACTTTCAGCACCCCTTATTGCTTAAATATTTTCAGTTGTCAAAGGAAAGAATTTATGGGCCTCAAATAGAACTGAAGGTCTTTATTCAACTGATGTGCCATCAGGGAGCACTAAAGACCAGGTGACTCCTCATTAAAACAGGGTCAGGATTTTATAGGGCAGGGAAGGTTGAGTATGTGTCCTTGTGGTTTTGACTTAAGCAGCCATTTTTCACTTTAATCAAAATCTACAATCTGGGTACTGACAACCATCAGCATAGTGTTTTCCAAGAAGGGTTTTAGTAAGCCTTGTGATTTATCAGGTCTTCAAAGTTCCCAGGCAGAAGAAGAAAATTGCGAAAAGTAAGAAATGGGGGGCCAAAGAGAGAAACTTGTGATTCTCGGAGGTCTCTTTTATTCTTTTTAGTCAGTGCTTCTAAAAACATCTGTGGTAAAGAATCAGATTTTTTTTGTTTTTATTGACTTTTAATTTTCAATATGTTGCAGACCATGCTTTTGTAAAATCCAATAAAAATTAAATTAGTAGAAAAATAAAATAGAAACAAAAGCATGTCAAACACAAGCTCAAAGATTTATTTCCAGACCCAACACACTTAAAATGGCTCCATAAAGTTACGCTAAAAAGTTTCTAAATGTTTACTCTCAATTGCTGTGCTTGTCTCATTGCAGACAAATAAAAATAAAATCTCAGACCAGCACCAGTCCGCGAACTGCATTTTGAGTAGTGCTTTTTTAATTAACTGGTGTTTCTTCATTTACTCTAGACCTCAAAGCCCTGCTCCACCTGTCCACTGGAAGACCCCTCTCCCTCCGCTTCCCATTAGGCATTCCTGTGACTGACTGTGTGTTTTATTGACAGCAACATACCGACCACTGCCCAAGGGTTGTTGACCACATTTTCACTTTCAGTAAGAATTTACTCCCCAAACCAACAGTTAGGCTCTTAACATTGGCCAATCTGACCTACTCTAGGCCCTTTGAACTTGGCCAAACCACACACTGACAAAATAGCAGTCAGAGTTTTCCCCGATTTTTCTTAATTTTCTTCTTACCTAC
>NW_017731481.1:572818-575500 GCF_001890085.2 Hipposideros armiger
CATTATCCATTCCTCACACATTGATATTTCTTCAGTTTCAGTGCTTGGCCCACTTTCTTCTTGCTTTGATTTTATCAGCAATCTTATTCACACAAGGACTACAGCTATTACCTCCATGCTGATGGTCCACATGCCCAGTCCTGGCTTCACTTGTAAGCTCCAGGCTCACACATCCAATAGCTGACTGGCATCTTCACCTGAGTGACCTTCAGGCACCTCAAACTTAACGTGTCCTGAAAGCGTCTTCACGACCTCAACCCACTCAGTCCTCTTACCTCCCCCAAAATGCGTTTCTCTCATTTTCTATGTTCTGGTTAATTGTATTTCTACCCAAACATTCTTTAAGCTAGAAATTCTTCACCTGACAGTTTAAATTGGTTAAATAAGTTTTGCCCTCTTCCCAATATTCATATATTCACCATTCTGTTCAGCTATGGATTTTCACTCCCTCCTGCCTTCTTCCCACCCCACAACTTTACCATGCTCACCACTTCCTTATCTACTTGTGTATCAACTGCAAATCTTATCTGTCATCTTGGATTTCCTCAGCTGGCCAGTTTCCTGGACTGGATGCCACCACTAGGAGCCAGTTAAGTCACCTGGCCTTAATGAGAGCACTAGGCCAGGCACATGCACTGGGGTACTTTTCCTCCAACCACTTCTGAACTTGAATGAAACACCACCCTGCAGAGCATGGGATCTGGCATCCAAGCAACCGCCAAAGAACTTTGATGACATACCTGGAAGTATGAGAGAGTTAGCATTCTATGGGGCCAATGTTTGCCCAAAGAAAATTGAAGATGAGACGGATTTGGACAAAGGAATCCCCCCTTGTTCTGCCACCCTCTTATGGGCTTATTTAAGGTAGGTTTCCTCAATACAGACAGTCCAGAGGCATTCTACATACTGACTGACAGCTCTGCAGGGTCACCTTCTGTGTCTCTTCATAGCTCATCATGAAGCAGCAGCCCACGCAGCAATCTATCACTTTTTATTGCTTCATATTCTTCTTTGCATCCCCTCATTTTTTTTTCTTTTTTTTAAAATCACTTCTGCTACCCTGGGTTTGCACCTAGCAAACAAAGCATCAACATTTAATCCTTGCTTCAAGTCGTTTTCTAAGAAATTCAGGACTAAGAAAAGTTCTAAAAATGATTTTATGCCACTTTAAATAAAAGTCTCTTTACAATAAGATAAGAAACCTTGGCTCATTTTCCTTTGNTTTAATGTTTTGTCCATTGCTCTAATTCAAGCTCAGACATTCTCGCAATGGCACACAAAAACACGCAACAACAATAATGAACACCACTCAACAAGACACTGTCATACATCGACATGAACACAGCTGTGAGACACCAATATACCAAGGTTATGAAACCTCACCGAGCTGTTTGTACAGTGCTGCCAATGTAGGTGCATGGCGGCACGTTCACAAAATTATCAAACCTCCTATACCCAGAAGTGGAATTTCTGGATAAAATAGACCCAGAATCCATTCTTGAGATCTCTGCTGCTGTTGTCCTAGTCTAAGCCCCCATAATGTCCCATTTGAATGATTGTAGTTGGTCTCGACACCCATCTCTCTGCTCCTGTTCTTGCTCCCCTGCTGTAGACAGTTCTCAACACAGCAATTAGTCCTGATAACACTGCAGTCCAATGGCTTTCCATCACACTCTTATCAAAAGCAAGCGTCATCACAGTGGTCTCACACCTTCACACTGGCTGGTCTGCCCCTATTGCCTCTTTGCCCCCCCTCTCCCCTCTCTGCCCCTTGCACACTCCTGCCCAGGGCCTTGCCCTGTTGTTCCCTCTGTCTGCTTATCCTCAGATCTGTGCATGGTTTGCTCTCAGCTCCTTCAGATCTTCATTAAATGGTCACCTTCTCTGTGAGGCCTTTCTTGACTGCCCTAGTTAAACTGCAAACCTACTCACCTCACTCCCTGTCTGTTTTTCTCTCATCTTTATCCATAGCATTCAGCAGCATCTAACATAGTATGGATTTTACTTTTTAAAACAATTTTCTAAAATGCTGTATTAAAATCTAACATCAAAAAGGCATATATTTTTGTCTTTCTGTTAACCAAGCTCAGAGGAGCAACTGACACATAGAGAGATACTCAATAAATATTTGAATGGATGAATGGTTGAACAAATAAAATGAATAATTATTAAAAGGTAATATACATAAGTTGAACTCTTTAAGAAATGTTTAATCTTTAGAGAATTATTCAAATGGCCCTTTCTCTTTGGTTACGTGAATTAGAAAATTCATTGAACTATTATTTGAATTTCATGTTTTTTTTATAAAACCAATATTTGTAGAAGGGGAAGGTGAGGTTTCAAGAATAACTACAAAAAGAGTAACTATAGTGCCTCTCCCCCTTCAACCAAGATTCTAATGTGCCTCTCCAAAAGGAAGTCTTTGAAGAGGTAAAGAGTATATTTGTTTTTAAAACTCCCATTTTTATAATATAGGATTACAACACAGACTGGAAAAAAACCACACACACATAATTCAGTTTTTTATATGTCAATATGTGGTATGCATATTTTAAAATGAAAGTAATGCACACTGTATATTTTTAAAAGGTAGAATGAATTTATCTTGAAATTCTATGTGAACATACATAGGAAAATGAATAAAGTATTAGGCATATAATCCAGTAAGATAAAATCCCAACA
>NW_017731481.1:581970-595025 GCF_001890085.2 Hipposideros armiger
CATATTTATAGTTTAAAAGCCTGCTGGGGGAAAGATACAGTAATTTTACAAAAATTTGCTTTAGGTTTTCTAGAAGCCAGAGAGAAGAAGGAAACATAATAGATCTCACAAGTGAAAAATAGTTAGAAGTAAATTTATCAAGAAAAAAATATCTTAACTATTATTAGACCCTGAGCTTTGGGAGGAATTTGTCATGATGTCATGATGAACTTTACATAAGGGTCATAAATTAATGTAATGGATTATATCCTTTATATTACATATGTTTTGACAAAAATTTTAAAAATACACAGAGTGCTCCCCACATGGATTTTTCTTATGCTAGTATTTAGAGAAATGCAATAGCAAGATTTTCAGACAACAGTTGTAAAA
Source organism: Hipposideros armiger (assembly GCF_001890085.2). NCBI lineage: Eukaryota > Metazoa > Chordata > Mammalia > Chiroptera > Hipposideridae > Hipposideros > Hipposideros armiger. The sequence goes on from NW_017731481.1 coordinate 582,343, forward strand.
CCTTGATGTACACAAGAGGATTCTCAAAAATACACATTTCAGAGTCTTATTTCAGACTCAGGAACCAGAATTTCCTTAGCTAAGGTCTAGGCATGTGTATTTTGGACATAATGAATCTAATATACACCAAAGATTGAATATTGGCAATTTTCAACAGTTGCCCCTAAACGTTATCTAGAAAATTGCTACAATTTTGATATCAGAAGCAGCTTCTAAGTAAGAATACATTTTAAGTGTTATTGTAGAATGCTGGATAACTACACAAATAAACACTATCATTTGTATTTTAGGAATTATAAACTGCATATAAAGCTAAAGTGAAATGGAACATTATGGATCAGTTGAATATTCTTTGAGCCAATATCTGTGAAACACCCTCTGTTGCTACAAAGCTTTAATTGAGTAAGCAGCATAGGATGTGGAATGTGGAATACTTAAAAGTGAAAGCAGGTTTCCTAAACACCCTCAATAAGCTTACAGTATGATTCACAAGAAAAGCCACACAACAAAAGGCTTTATCACTAAGGCCAAGATGCTGCACCATGAATTCTGCCCACAGATACAAACTGCTTCCTGAACATGTAATTCACTGAGGAAGCCCAAGATAGCCAAACAGTTGTCTTTCTAAAAGGAAGTTGTCCTCCCATAGATTGTTTTGCTGCACACAATTGCTGTGAGATTGAAAATAAAACAAATGAGGCATGTGGCACAGGTCAGGCCACTGGAATATTCTCTCAAATTCTACACGCTCTCCACCCTTACAGGGGTATGATTGCAACTGGCTGGATGTTTGGAGCTGAGTCCCCATTGCTTGCTACACATGAACCTACAGGCACTAGCTTTCTATCTTGGTATGTTTTAACAAGCCTAACAACCATTAGGAGGAGCTCCATCTTAATATGACTTTCCAGGTTCAATATTTAGAGATATTTTAAAATATCAGTCCAATTATAACAAAACAAAAAAAATTCTGTGCCCCAGGATACCCAGGACCATGGCATATGAGGCAGTGTTTTCCTTTGTAACAGTCCCGCAGGAGCCACCGGTATTTATCTTCTGTATCACTGCCCTAAGAGGCTAAACGCTCACAAACAATTCTGTCAGAGGGTCTGGGGGAAAAGCAGGTATAAATAATACTTCCTGACACCAAATATATTTCATAGTGTCTAACCGATATTCCAGATTTAAAAATGAAACCACGGTTTTAATACCTTTTAAGAGGATGCTGTTTGTTGACAGAAAACCAGATACTGCTAAGTACAAGGTTATTAATTGTCCTTTAATACTTTAAAACCCAAGCTACGAATTCATTTGTTTAATGTAAAAATTGAAGTTGTGTGATCATTTTTACTGAGCATATTTATATTACGTTTGTCTTGCAACTAGAAAAAGAAAAAAAATCTTAGGAGTTTTAGAGGTCAGGCCACACTGACGACAGGGAAGAAAGAGAAGCAAGGGTCTGGCTCACGCAGGTCAACCATGTGTTAGCCCGAAAAACACAGCTTCCTACCTCAGGCCCCTGCTTGCCATTGTTTGGGTGGTATCTTGGTTTGGCTTTCTCCAGATGTGACTAATTCAAGGAACTGAGTGCAAGAGGTTTATTCTGGAGTCAGTTTCAGAATATTAGGGGGTAGGAAAATGAGGCAGGTAAGGAAAACAGCTAATGAAGGGTTTGTTTTCCAGTAGGGGAGCCTGGTGAATAAGGCTGAATCCGACTGGGGACTCTGTGAGTGTAGAGTGTCACATCACAGGGTGTTGCAGAGTAATCTCATTGAGGGGTGAGGGAACAAAGCACCAACTCCCAGTTAGGCACTGCCGGTAGGTTGCTGCGGGGAGGGGCAGAGTATGATTTCTCTGATGCTTCCAGCCTGCCACAGGGACAGCAAAAAAGGCTCTGGTGATCTGAGAAAACCCTCAGACAAAGAGATGCTGGTGACAGTGTTTAGTCAACTTAACCTGCACTGAGGAGTCGTGGGTGGGGTAATATTGGCCCTGAATGGACTTGGCCTTGTATGCCCACTCAAACTCTCTGTAGTCTTCCTAGTTCAGAAAGATGCCAGGGGATTAAGGAGAAAAGGAAATGAATGAATGAATGAATGAATGAATGAATGAATGAACGAACAAACACACACAAATAATTTGGACTTCTGTACATGAGTGGAGCACACTTGGCACCTTCAGTGCTTATGCTGTGCCGGGTGGGATTCAGGCTGGAATGCTCACAGAGGTGCCTGGAAGGCAGACACTGATGGGGAAGCTGTGAGTCCAGATGGAGACAGCAAGAAGGGTTAAGCAGGAAAAGAAGCAGCAACCAGACCTTCTTCTCAGTCACTGGCATAACGGAAAGGGGAGAGCATGTAGCCAGCAGGAGCAAGGTGCAAATAGGCAGGTACCAGAGAGAAGCAGGGATCTGAAGCCAGGCAGCAGCATCTTGGGAAGAGCGCTTGCCAGGCCACAATTTTACTTCCCCCATTTCTTAGCATCACCTATGCACTGCTGCCGTTTATCTCAGAGGCATGGAAGGTGAATGCGGCATTTCCACGCTTCCCTGAGTGAAGAAGCACACCCTGGTAAGAGTCTCACCAAATCAACAAGCACGTAGTCCATGTTCACCACAAACAGTCCAAGTGCATGTCCTTTAATCATAGGTCAATAATGTCTTTTTCAGATTTGAAGCACCACCTATTTCCAGTGGCCCAAGACACTTTAGTCCATTTCTCTGAACAAATCACTTACTCCCAAGGAAAATGCACAGTAGAAACTTCTGGCTCTGTAAATGTCAGGTCATCAGCCAAACAAAATTCTAGCATTTGGAGGGTGTTTGACAAGAAATATAAATCTAAAATTTTCTCACTAGCCATATAGAGTTCTGAGAGGTCCTAAGATATGAAAGTGTTTGGGCTCATTTAGGAATGTAGCAGGCTATGAATTGCTAGAGGTCAAGAGTACTGACCTATCTTGTGATAATTTCACCTCTGCCTCTCTTGTTCCTAAAGGGTCATGGCAGAGGCACACTTTAAAGTGAAAAATGCAAGTCTGGACATTTGAACAACAAGGGAATCAATGTCAGAGCAAAGGGTGATGCGGGAAACATGTCAGAGGGCTCACTTCTTCTCCATCCTTCCCCAGAGCAAGAAAGGGTTGATGGCCTTGGAGCACAGAACCAAGACAAAGGTAAGGTCTTCCCTGCCCAAAGTTAGGCAACCTGCTATCTGATTAGCATCACTTTTATTTCTTTGTTAAGGAACGTTCTTGTAGCTCAGGAGGTTTCCTATAAGATCTAGGAATCCTATTTGATAGCAAAGCAAGGATTTTGTTCAAAGGGAAACAGACCAATTTCAGATTTTAAGATGCTTCCAACATGAAATCTATGGTACATTATTATAACATAAAATATCCAACCAACAATTCTTCACTCCCAATCACTTGTTTACAGATTCTATTAAGTTTTTGATCTAGCCACTTGGTTTTCTATTGCTTCTATTTGAGTCATCCTATTACAAATGGCCCTGATAGCTTATAATTCTGCAGTTACAGTGCCTAATACAATCTGTATGCGAACAAGCACAAAAATGTTGAGACAGATCTGTTTATATTTTAGTGGAATTCTCAGACAAGCCTTTTTGTTGCTCAAGCTCCTTTTAAGCCTGCACTGTACATTTTTCAGCAAAGGCATTTGATTATATATCCCCTGCTGCTTATTCATTTCCAATGCATCGTAGACAATTTGGAATACCAGCAAATTCTTGACGGAATTATTTATATTCTAATATGTATTAGCAATGTTCCACAAAATTGAGGCCTGAGCCATTTTAAGAGAGAGAAGTGAGATCTACCCACATCTGGTCTAAGTAATTCCAGCCTAATAAGAGTAGGTGATGTACTGCAAAGGATAGTGGGTTGGGTGGGAGGCGAGGCACAGTGATTCTGGTCTCAGCCCTACCAGAGACGGACTTGGGGGACTTTGGGAAAGTTACTCAGGGCCACACATAAAGCTTGTGCTTGCGAGAAAGGTCAGCACATACCAGGACCACCTGTCCAGGAAAACCCACCAGGTGGAGAGATGGGAAGAATTCTTAATTTGCTTCACTGAAGGGTGAATACAGACACAAGAGACTGAAGATAATCCAAACCAATGTATAAATCCGGAGGGAAATGGCTGGAAACAGGATATAATTCCATTAGCTGGTGCTTTGAAGTGAGTCCAGGGCTGAGCAGCTGGTGATTCTCAAAGATTCAGGGGTTCAGAATTTGGAGCAGATAATAAAGACAGGGGAAAAGAGAGATTCATCCTGATGGTACCAAGCAGGGCTGGGAATTTAAAGTCCCAAGGTTAGAGTTGAAGGAATCAGCAACAATAGTGACATGATGTGATTCCCAAGGATGCCTTGGGTCCTTCTGTACCACATCTGTAAGTGGTCCAGAAGCCTCAGCTTCAAGGGCATTGGGAAATGGAGTGGGGGAGAAGGAAAATACTGCATGGCTCCTTTGTGGGTTTCCCCTCTGTAAAACAAGTGACCTGGACCAGGTCTCTAAGTGTTATTCAGGGTCTAAGATTTAATTATTATAATGGTTCTTTGGTGCCATCTATAAATTGTTTACAGAGGCAGGTCACATCATATTTTGAAAAAGTTTGCCCATGACTTAGTTATGTCAGAACTAACACATCAGTTATGGGGGCATACAATTTATTTAAAAGGCACTATAAATATTGAATCTCTCACTTAGTTTCGGCAAAAATAGAAACTCTACTTCCATTTAGCATAGTAACAGTTCTCATAAGCTTAGCAGGAAAAGTACTTAAGATGTTTAAATTGTACATCAGCAAGACATGCAAACACAACAGAAAGCTCAGTTGATAAACGACCTGGTAATTCTTTCCACTAACCAATTACTACTTATTATTTAAACATATGAAACATAAAAGAAACAAAATCATTTATTTCAGACACCCAGTGTTTACTCTTACATCTGCCCAAAGCAAACAGTGAAGAGAACGAATGTGTGTGTACGATGCCTGACTGAAGGGTATTGGAAAGGACCCTTGCCCCAAATACCTGTCTTCTCAAACACTAAGAGGAGCCTTTCGGAGGCTGAGGTTGAACACTCCCAAGAACCTGGCCTGGCTGGCGTCGGGCTATGGAGAGGAGAGAATGATGGGCCAAGCATCAGTTCTACCCTGTTCAGTGGCACTAACTGGGCGAACTTGCACAAATCCCTTCACTTCTCTGAGTTTTCTGTCTCATTTGTGAAAGAAGCCATTTAAGGCCAGCTCAAATGTTATGAACTTCTAATAGGTTACATAACATGAACACTTCATTTAACAAATATTTGTTGCCTTCCTCTTATGTGTTGGACTCTATGGGACACCAAGTATCTCAGGTCTCAGGGAGTATTCCATCTAGCTGGGGGACTAAGAAGGACACTGATAATTACTGAGTGTAATGCAACCTGGAGAAGGCAGCACAGGATGCTATGAAGACAAAGGAAGGGTCACTTGACGTAACAGAAGAAACTAACTGGAGATTAATGGCTGGTCATCTGAGTGCATGGCTTCAGAGTGTGCAAAGCGGGGCAGCATGCGGCACACAGACAATACGGCATAGTGACAATATGGCATAGTGGCAAGACTGCAGACTCAGAGGCTGCTCTAGGCAAATGCCGTACTACTCTAAGCATTCTTCTGTGAATCTGAACAAGACTAATACTATTTTCTTTGCAGGGTGGTTGTGAAGATAAAAGCAAGATACTGCATGAGAAAATACTAGAAAATTCCAAGCACAGTTATTTTAGCTATTTTCATTTTTACTAACATGTAAGTTATTCAAAAGAGGAGCCATGTCTCCGTGCTTAGCTCCCTGGAGACGTGGTCATCACTAGCCTGCAGATTCCCCAGGTCTATGTTTCCTGCTGCTGTTAGGGAATACCATGGGTACGAGGGCCACATCAAACATTCCAGAAAAAAACAGAAAACAACAGTTTTCTTAGTTGTTGAAAATCCATCACACAGGAACATGAGACATGTAGAGTTCTAAAAACCACAGGGACTTCTGACAGATCATATTGATCCTAAGATGAAATAAAGGACCCCTTCTTCCTCCAAGTTTCGGTCCTGCAGTGATAAACCACAGAAATAACCAACTCTCTGCCTGATTCATCCAAACAACTACAGTGCTGACAACAGTGGGAGAGGCTTTCTGTGATTGGTGGCCCTTTGTCCTCTGTATCCTACAGATACTTGTGGCTGATGAAAAACACCAGTTTGCCAGGTTCTCATCACTGACTCAAATGTCAATACCTTTTAGGAAGTGCCCACCCAGGCCTGCTAACCCATGCTCACACTGTCTTTTCTTACTTGTCCCCAGAATCCTGCGTTTTCCTAATGGTGCATTGCAAGGACCTGTGTATGTGTCTGCTATGGACTGAATTGTATTCCCCCACCCTCAAATTCATGTGTTGAAACCCTAATTCCCAATGTGACTGTTGGTGGGTCTTTAGGAGGTAATTAAGATTAAATGAGGTCATAACAGTAGGCTCCTAATCCAATAGGATTGGTGGTCCTATAAGAGCACGAGAGAGGAATCTCTCTTTCTCTCTATGAGCTCACACTGTGGAAGGGTCACCTGAGGGAACAAGCAAAAAGGCAACGATCTGAAGGCCACAAGGACAGCCGTCACCAGAACCCAGTCACGCTGGCACCTGACCTTGGATTGCCAGCTTCCAGAACTATGAAAACATTCATTTTGTTCTTTAAGCCACCCAGCCTATGGCATTTTGTTACGGCAGCCCGAGCTGATGAAGACAGTGTCTACCTTCCTTATGGGTAGGAATTATGAACTCCTTATGGGTGGAGACCTTGACTTACTTCTTTTTGCCCAGCCTCTAGTGCCCAACATCCCTTTAATATTTAAGAAATATTTGTTGAATAAGGGAATATTGTATTAGATGATTAGCTGTGAATGTATTTTGAAGTAGTCATAGATTCTTCTCAGATCTCAGTACACATTCTCTTCCTGCCTGCCTCAGGACAACAGACTGAACCACATGAAAAGGATTCTCTCCTACGAGAGAAATTTCCATTTTTCACCCAGTTGCTGAAGAGACAAAGCAGCAAGAGCTGGTCGAACCTAGTGGTTACTCAGTCAATGAACAGCTATTGACTGTGCACCTCCCATGGGCCTGGCACTGACATAGCTACTAAGGATGTGGTCATAAAGACAATGAACAGAGTTCCTGTCCCAAGAAGCTTGTACTGTAGTAGACAGAAACAGATATTAACCATGTAAGGGGAAAATCAGATAGTGTCAGACCCTGCCAAGTGCTATGAAGAGGCTGAAATAAGGTAATGTGGTAGAGCACGATGGAGTGGGGCTGCCTCACCTAGAGTCCTGAGAAGCATCTCTCTGAAAAGGTTACGTTTGAGTTGCAACCCAAATAATGAGAAGGTGGCAGCCATGTGAAGATCTGGGGAACAAAATTCCAAGTAGTAGGAACAGTAAATTCAAAGTCTCTGAGAATGGAACATCTTGAAATGTACAATGAAAAGAAAATCAGCAGCTGGGGGATGGAATGAGGAGCTATAGAATTATCCCTTTGATGAGCTAGATTTCCAAAACCAAGTTTAGGACATATGACCCTGTGAAGTTTTTCCTGATAACCCCAGTCTGAATTATGTGTCCCCTCTGCAGTTTTCCCAAACAATTCTGTTTATAAAATTGCATTTTTCTTACCTATCTTTGCACCTACCTTTCCCACAAATATTCAATAAGTCATTATTGAACCAATCAATAATTAAAAACTAATGGGTCAGGAGAATTGAAATTTGGGTTTCCTTGAAAATCTGAGATATGTATTCCCCTTAAGAATACCGCTGTGGAGCATTCTGTCAAAGAGGCTGAGATTTTCAAGGGCATTGAGCACAGTAAGAATGTATCACCACATTATGTAACTAGAACATTTTAGAAGCAGATATATCTGCAGCATAGTCAAATATTAGAATCTAATGTTTAGATAAAGAGAAGACAGAAAATATACATACATACATATACACAGAAGTGGACATATACATATATGTAAGCATGTATGTTTATATATGAATATGTGTGTATGAGAGACAGAGATAATATTCATTGTTTTACTCTCTTCATTAACTAGGAAGACAATATACACTCCTAAAATTAATATTCAAAAACATATATTAATATTATAATTCAATTTACCATTTGAATCATAATTTTTCTACCATTTAAAACATTTCAACTATGTATATAAGCAGGGACTATAACTAAAACATCTTATACCTGTGAGATATAAATACTTTCAAAGCTGGGTCGACTGAGTGGTTCAGTTGGTTAAGAGCTCACTCGAGAGTGCGAGCTCTGAGCAACAGGGTCGCCAGTTGGAGTCCCGGCCTGAGCTGAGCAGCCAACAGGTGGCAGGATGGCTCAGCTAAAAATATATATATATTCAAAGCTGACTTTTCATATTTGAATTATTTCAACTTGTTCATGCAGATTTTAAATCTAATGAAAAGCATCTTTCTTGCCATCTGTGGTGGCATAGATGGACCCGGAGGGTATTGTGCTGAGTGGAGTGTCAGACAGAGAAAGACAGATGCAATATGATTTTGCTTATATGTAGAATCTAAAGAACAAAATAAACAAGCAAACAAAACAGAAACAAACTCATAGATAAAGAGGACATTTTGATGGTTGCCAGATGGGAGGGGGGCTGAGAGGGGTTAGTGAAAAAGGGGAAGGGATTTAGAAGCACAAATTTGTCATTAAAAAGTAGTCATGGGGATGTAGGGTACAACATAAGGAATATAGTCAATAATATTGTAATACCTATGCATGGTGTTAGATGGGTACTAGATCTGTTGGGGTGATAGATCGGAGGATTGAGGGGCAGGGTGAAAAGGTAAGGAATTAAGAAGTACAAATTGGTAGTTACATAATAGTCATGGGAATGTAAAGTAAAGCATAGGGAATATTGTCAATAATATGGTAATAGCTATGTATAGTGCCAGGTGGGTACTAGACTAGCCAGGGCAATCACTTCTTAAATTATATAAATGTCTAACCACTATGCTGTGCACATGAAATTAATATAAAATAATATTGAATGTCAAATGTAATTGAAAAATTAAAAAGGGAGGAGGAAGGTGAAGGGAAATAAGAGGACTACATTTCCAGGTATAAAAAAAATAAGTCATGGGGATGTAATGTGCAGCATAGGGAATATAGTCAATAATATTGTGATGGCATAGCACAGTGTCAGATGGTTTCTGGACTTACCAAGGTGATCACTTCTTTAGGTATATGAATGTTGAAGAATAACTATGGTGCATACCTGAAACTAATATAATATTGTATGCCAGCTATATTTTAATAAAAATCTTTTGAAAACATGAAGCATTGTCTCTCAAAAAACACAAAACACAAAACAAAAAAAAAACAAAGAAAAAGAAGCACTCTCTGTGTTCAACCAATAGGTCTGTTAATAAGGTTTTGTCACTGTCAATAGCCCTATTTCTTAGAGAATCCTTTGAGAGAGGATAGGGAAGGACCTAAAGGTAAGCTCTTAGGTGCAGAAGCAAGGGGCCAAGGAATTTATTGCTTGAAGGCTTCAATTTGGCCTCTGCAGTAGGTGGGAAAGCCACCCATGGAGAGAGAGTGTGATAGAGGCTAGGAGGAGACTTCAATCAAGTGTCAGCTTTGAATTGCCTGTTCTTAGAGAATGGGAAAGAATATTACATAGGGATGCACAGGAGGACAAAGGTCTGAGTTAAGAGCTGAGGGAGGATTTTGTTAATTTATCATAGCCCCAGGTTTAGGTTATTTTCCCCATTGGAGTCTCAACATCCTGATCACAGCAAAGGTCAGAAGACGCTGCTGGATAGCTCCAGGGTGCAGCCTGTCTGAGGGGGTGTTAACACAAGGGGGCAAGGGGCCTGAGGGTACTAATTAGGGATGTACTGAAGAGGGGGAGACATGTTGATGTCTAAGCTAAATAAGAAGTGAAATGAAGACATGAAAGAGTTGATAGGATGGTAATATATAGATCAAAAAACCAAAAGTTATAACACTGAATAGTAACATTTTTAGAAGGCTTATTTTGCACCGACTATTGTGCTAAGCATTTCATATACATTATTTCATTTCATTATAACTTTATGAAGTATACACTATGACTATCTCTATTACTCGCTCAGAGAAGTTAAGCAAATTATCCAAGGTCATTCTGCTAATACGTAGTGAAGCTAGGAAGACTCAGCCCTCATCTATTATATTACAAGAACATATGGACAACAGTTACAGTAGAATTAAGAAACTATTTTAAGTTTAGAAAGCTGTGGCCTGGGCATGACATTTTGAATGGAAAGGAGGAATTGCTGGAGGGGTGACAAGAAGGTCTAGAAGTGATAGCTGAATGGTATCTACCTCAAAGGAACAGGATTACTAATTTGGAGCAGAAAGGGAGAAATTCGGAAACAGTATTAATAAACTAGGAGGATATCAAAATTGCTTCTCAAAAAACTGAAATTGAGAGAGAATGAACATAAGGAGTAGCCACAAGAGAAAATGCCAACACAAACCTATACTATACACATGACTACAAATAAGAATCTAAATATATAGTTTTAAAAGATACACCATACAACGGAAATAAAGGTTGTATTTCTAATGAAGATCATGCGTAGATATAGTATAAGGTTTACATGAAAAAGTCTTATTTTCAGTTTTCCTTTTCAAACTTAATTCTCTCTACTTCCCCTCAGAAACCGTACTTTCAACACCTACTTAACGATTTGCTGCTCCATATGAAAAATTTCCTGTCACTCATGTTGGTTCCTCTACTTAGAATGTCCAACCCTCAAGTGCACTTACGCAAACTCTCTTGTCTGGACTAAATTCTGCATTGTACACAAAGTTTTTCTTCCTTCTTCAAACAGAATTATATGTTATTTGCTCTATAAAATCTCCAGCACTTTTATTTGTACTTCAAATACCTATCCTGCCTTTCACAGTTACGTCCATAATTAGGAACCAATAGCTCCCATTCACTGAGAACAAATTCCCCACCAGGCTTAGAAATGATCCTTTGAAGTGGATTATCTTCCCTAAACCTCGAACAAAGCCTATGTAGAAGATAACTGGTGTCAGTTCCATTTTCTAGTTGAAGAAACTGAGGTTCAGAGTAGTTAAGTTACTTGCCCAGGCTTCACAAGCAAATAGCAGGAGACCTAGTATTCAAACATAGGCGTTATAACACCTATTCTCGATCTTGCACTCAACCCCTGCACTATACATACTACATTTACAGATTTACTCCATAAATCATACGTGCTTCCTAAAGAGTAAATACTACAGGTGAAAATCTGAGTCTGATTTATTGTGTGTTTCCTGGAGTGCCCAGGACAGTGCTTTGCCCATAGGAGACTGTGCAAAGACACTGAAGGAGGGAATAAGTGAATCTGGTTTATAACATTTAATAAGGGGAAACATTGTTTCTGAGCATGAAAATAATTGCCGGAGAAGGCAAACTGTCAGAAGAAAATAGGCTTAGAAAGTGAGAAATAATAGGCAGCAGTGGGTAGAGTGGAGGAAAATGGGGCTACGGGTAGTATCTGTGTCATAAATGCTAAAGAGAGCTGAGTCATACATGCCAGCACCACTAACCCCCATCACTGTTAANTGTTATTTCTGCATAGCCTGAAGAACTTTAGCATTTCTTGTAGTGCTGATCTGCTGGAAACAAATTCTTTTGAAAAATCTTTGCTACACCTTTATTCTTGAAGAATATCTTCACTGGTTGCCAGATTTGTTTGCTGTTGTTTATTGTTTTCATTTCAGCATTTTGAAGAGTTTTGCTGACTTCTGGATTTAACTTTTTGTTTTAATGAGAAATCGGCTATAATTCATATTGTTGTTGCCCTCCATGTAATGTGTTCTTATTCTCTGTCTGCTTTCAAGATTCTCTCTTTATCTTTTGTTTTCAGCAGTCTGACTATGATGTACATGATGATTCTAGGTGGGTTTTTCCTTATATTTATCCTACTTAAGGTTCACGAGCTTCTTAAACATGTAAATTTGTTTCACATACGTTAAACTTTTTGACATTGCCACACATTACTGTGGTGTTTAAATTTTTTTTCTTTTTGTTCTTTAGGTAATTTCTATTGATCTAACTTTAAGTTCACTGACTCTTTTGTCACATTCAATTGGTGATATAAACACATCCAGTAAATATTTTATATGAATATTTTATTTTTCAGATCCAAAATTTCCACTTCGTTCTCTTTGTTTCTATTACTGATTATCCTTTCTATTTCTTAACTCATTATGTCCCTGAGCATAACCATGAGCTGAATCATCTTAGTATTAGTCTCCACTGACTGCTTTTTCTCTTGAGTATAGGTCACATTTTCCTATTTCTTTATATGCATATATATATTTAGTACTGTATCTGGACATTATGAAATGATACACTGTGTAAATTATAGATTATGTTATGTTTGTCCAGAGTATGGGATTTTAAAGCAGGCAGTGAACTTAGCTGAACTCAAACCAAACTCTGTCTTTTCAGTGGTGTGTGTGTTGGGAGGGGCCAGCAGCTAAAATTTCTGCTTAGTACTTTTAGCCTTAGCTGGGCTGTCTGGAGTGCCCTATGGATGCTGTGTA
>NW_017731481.1:597175-601240 GCF_001890085.2 Hipposideros armiger
TTGCAGAATCTACTTGAAAAATAGATCAAATGTGTAGAATGGACTATACTTTTGTTTTTTTTCTTTCCCATGTCTCTATACATAAGACACACCAGAGATTTTCAAGTGAAAAGCTTTTCACAATACCTCACTTACCATAGCAACCACACACCTGTGGACTTCTTCAAGACAAAAGAATGTCTTCTTTTATATTCCAGGACTATGTCAGCTTTATATTCCAGGGTTTCTCACAAAGCCTATTACATGGTAAGTGCTCATTAAATATTAGTCAAAATAAGACAGTGAACAAATACATCAAGTAGGTATGTCCTATTTTGAGTAAACCTGACATTTGTATACCTTACTCTCGGTTCATGGTCAACTTTATAGAATCCCATCTACTGCGGAAAATTTGGTCTATCTGTAGCACCTTTAAATAAGACATTTATGACTCCTTTTTTGCATGGAGTTAAAGCTATAATTTTAGAAACAAACACAAGTTTCCCATTTGTTAAAGGACATGTTTCTTCTGATTTTGCACCTTTCTGCAAGTATCCCTTATTTTGTCAAATGAATTCATGCCACTGACAAAACCGACAGCTATTGAAGAGCCAACATAACAGATACCTACTCCTAGAACCTTAGGAAAACACTGTGCTGAGCTCTTGCAAAACACTGTCCTAGTTCTTGAGCTTTAGCTAAACAATAGAGACCTTCAATCAATAGCAATGAAGGGCCTTAGAAACTGAGGAAGAAGGATGAATTGTTCAGCGGCTTCACATAATATTGTCAGCTTCCTTGGTGTGGTCAAAATTGGCAACTAAAGAACAATTAAGTGACTTGGATTTGAGGGGTATTTTGTTGTTGTTTTTGCCCCTTTCTTGGTCAACATCTGACAGCCATGGATACTGGTTTTATGTATCAAATTTAGGGCGGTTTCCAATGTATTGAAATAAATATAACAGAAAATTTAAGTTATTACTCACATTACTCATAAAATTTATATTTTGCTATTAGTGTTCCCAGGGCCTTGCCAAGGTGCCTTTGAGAATTCTAATGTTCTGGTTCCTTTTCATTTTGCTGAGGGGGGAAAGCGTGCTGAACTGTGCAGAGAGAAATACATCTTTCACTTTCCTACTTATCCCCTCCCCCTACTCTGCCTCAGATCCCTCCAGGCCTTGCACAAGCCTCTGTATCGATTCTACCTGGCTTCCTGACCTCTTGAATCTCCTTACTCCAATACATCACACAGTAATTCCCCTAAAGCACAGATGAGACCAGTTGGTCTTCTTCGCATTCAGAAAAAAAAAAAAACAAAGAAAAAAAACCACATCAGTGGCTATCAAATAAAGTTCAGCTTTGCCTGACATACAATTTATTTATAATTCTAATCAGTCTCCCTAACTTTATCTCACTTACACATCTAACCCCACTGAATGTGATTGCCAATTATGCTCACACTTTTTTTCCATCTCTCCCTGCCTTTAGTCATGCTGATGGCTCTGCTCTAAAGAATCTGGTCACCGATTTCCACATGATCTAATGCTAGCTACAAGTTGGAAGTAATTTTTCCTGTATTTTCAATCCCCAAAGCATTGTGTTGGGATGATTCCTAAACTCCTATTTTTTTCACATTTTGTGTTATATTCATTTCAATAAAGGTATTATCTTGCTCTCCTTCTCTTCTCTAGATTTTAAACCCTTTGAGATTAGAAGATAAGTCACAGACATTTCAATATTCCATAAAACTTCAGAGAACAAAGTCAGGCACATAATAGATATTTAGTAAGTGTGAACAAATGCATGAATGAATGAATGAAAATGATCTCTTCTATATCACACTATTTTTCCACTCCAAAAATATTACAGNTTCTAAAGGTTACAGAATTGTACTTTTTTGTTTGTTTGTTTGTTTCTTTTGAGTAAGCTTCTTAACCGATGCTGTAAGACACATTGTGCAAAATAGTGACAAAGCCCAGCAATTAAAATTGAGGAAATTTCCACCAGAGTCTGCGGTTATTCAAATGCACTGCTCAATATGCCATTACTTTCTCATTTAGGGGACATGAGAACATTCCTTAGTAGAAATTGGAGTGTGCAAACCACATAAACATAAACACACACACACACACACACACACACACACACACACACACACTTTGTATGCCTTTTCTTCCTGAGAAACAGACTTGCAATCACAGAACTGATTGCAATTGAAAAACCAACTCCGCCCAGCAGTAAAGGTTGAAGTATGGTGCAAAAAAGCTTTCACTTTCGGAAAAACCAGCATCTCTGACATAAAGTCAAACAGTTGCCTCAAGTCCTGCACATATCCATCATTATTTTTAAAGCCAGCGTTCAATTTATTCTGACAGACACAATCAAAATTGCCTTACAGTTCTGTTGTTGTTGTTTTCTGGGGCTCAGAAGGTCAGCTTGAAACACCTTCACATTTCTTTGGCTGCTCTTATTATTCTTTCAGAAAAATAAACAACAACTCAGAAAAGGAGGATAATTTGCTATGCTTTCTAAAGCTTCTGGGGATATAAGAGGAGAAAAACAGGGGGGCAATCACAAGTGACATAGCGTAGAGGGGCTCATAATTAAACAGAGGAGCTTTAAGTACCACCAAGAAACCACAGACAATAGATCAACGGCTAAAGAAGAGCCTGTGTCTCAGACAATCAAGTAACAGTCTAACGGGTACATTTGAGGCACTGAGGAATCTTTTATGAGGGATTAGGGCCCTAGGATCAATTTTAATTTCACTGAATTCATAAGACACATTTGCCAACTTTTTAAATGAAAACCTTTCATCTTTTTAACAAACACCTCCCTCCAAGAGGGAGTCACAGGACTTTTTTTCTGATCTGAGAGCTGCCAAATGCAGAACTAGGTATCCTTAAAAAGTAATTGCTTCTTTAGTTAAGGCTCAAATGTGTAGTTCTCAGAAAAATAACCACCTTAAAATTTTCCAAATAAAGGAAGACAGCCTGAGTCTCAAATATAAAAATTAATGAAATAGCCTAGAAAAAAACAAACAAAAAAACACCTCTGCAATTCCCATTAGGATACACAGAACTTGTGAAATATCTTCTCTATCTTGAAGCTATATTTCTCAGCCAAATTCCAAGTGTTGGAGAAGAGGTCAGCGAGAACTCAACAGTAATGTGACAAAAAAATATAACATAAAATTATTTTCAGATTATTTTCAGAATGGAACCAATTTTAGAGAGATAGTAAAAGTCAATGGTTATCATGGGAATTGCTGAGCACCAAATCAGAATTAATGACGGTGAGGCTGACTCAGACTTGAAGAGGCTGACATCCCAAATAAATGTGTGAGTTCTACATTCAAGTCTCTGAATCAACCGAGGTCTGGATAAAGTGACTTAAAACAAGGTATTAACATGCAATTCCTTAAGGTTACACATCCACCACTTCCTGTCTCCCCCCAAAGAGAAAGAGATTAATGGGACTCAGTCAGAGAATTATTAAAATTAAAATTTAGAAACATAAGTCCCCTCCCCAAAGTTATGTTAAAATAATTATGTAAATTGTTTGCTGCAATAGAAGCTATGTATGGAAATAGCAACAAAGACAATTCAGGCCATGGTGACATCCTGGACAAACAACTGCTTTTAAGAACATCTGAACCATTCATGTGACTATTGAATGGAGGGATCCTTTCTCTTCAGACTCACCATAATGTTATGTACCAACCCCTGGGAGGCCAGTGAGTGGAATAGCACACATATACTATGATAGTATAATTTAGGGGGTTTGGGGAAGACATTCATGCCATCAACAACAAACCTTCAATTTGTCCTTACTTTATACTTATTTAATGGAAGATAGAATCTTCCATTGCACAGCTGAAGCGAAGGTTAAAAAGCACCAATGTTAGGCGAGAAAATCCACTAAGAGTTTCACCTACAGTGTCAGTAACTGCATATCAGACATGAGAATACATATGTTATAAGACATGAAGGGCAGGAAGTTAGAGGCAAGAGAAGAGGTAGCAAGAAGTTCAGCAATGAATATATATAAGGTCTGACATATGAATATATATGAGGGCTAACTCAT
>NW_017731481.1:610011-614985 GCF_001890085.2 Hipposideros armiger
GTATATACACAGAATTTGAGGCTTCCTCTCTATGGCTTTCTCCTTTCTTGAATTTTCTCTTCACAGTGCTGGTCCCCCAGAATTCTTTCCTTTGGTTCTTCAAGCCAGCAAGACTGCAAGTTTTTACTTTTTTTTTAGCTAACAGTTTGGTGCTGTCTGGTGTCAGCCCTGAAGCAAAAAGCCATAAAAACTGGGAAAATATTCAATGTTGTTTTCTTCTTCCAAGTATTAAATTCTCTCAAGTTTCTGCCCATTTCTGAATGTTCTTTATTGCTTTCAAGTAGATGATTTTTTACATTATGTCCAGATTTTATAACTATTATCAATAGGAGGGTTTATTTAATAGGAGGTACTCCACCACTAGAGTGGATTCTTCTTATTAGGTTGCAACAATGGTGAATTCCATTCACATAGTAACCACACTTGGAGAGAATGAGAGGGAATTAGAAACAATAACATATGATCAGTAATCATGTATGCACTTGTAGGAACATGTGTGTGTACAGAGGCCAGTGACTACTGACTCCATTGAAGAACTTTTATGTCCAAGGGCTGAAAATAGGAAATTTAGAGATGTCTACCTGAAAGTAAGGGAGGGCTATGGAACAGAGATGCGATGAGGGGATGAGTAAAAAGATAAAGTTGACATTGACCCTTGGGGATTGACAGAAAGTCTTAGGTATGACGGGAATAAGTTGAGGTGCCTCCAGGTTTCCTCCTGTGTTGGTTTGCTTAGGGCTGCAAGTCGAGATATAGCTTGTCTATACACAAGTCAAATAGTAATCAAAAGCTGTTTGCTATGACCACATACCTGAATCAAGTCCTTACGTTGTCCCTGGACTGCAGAATTCATGGATGATCAAAAAGAATAGAGAGGGATAAAATAAAACTCTTTCTTATGGGTCCAAGGTAGGGACAATTTCTCATAAAACTGGGCTTGGACAATCTGATAATAGCAAATTTATTCTGGAGGTGAAACTATCCATATCCCAAGCACACAGACTCATAATAGTGTTCCTCTGTGGTTCAGACTGACCTCAATGGAAAAAATCCTAGAAGAGACACTGCAAATGACCCAGCCCAACACCTTCGTTTTATAGAGAGGAACTAAAGCCCAGAGAGTTGAAACAGATCATCAAGTTCCCGCAGCTACTTAGTAACAAAGACAGGACTCCACTCTAGGGTTTAACTCTGAGTCCAGTGTACTGAACTTTAATGATTCACCAGGATTTTGTGAAGCCATAGTTTCCCCCGAAAGGGTTTATACTGAGCAATAGATGCCTCACTTTCACACGTAATGGCAAAAGAAATCAAGACTCTTATTTACAAAACAGCAGTGCTTGATAACTCATTCCAAATCATTTAACAGTTTGCCAGCTGGTGTCTGTGAAAAGCTCTGCTACCGCTTCACTGGTCCATTAGCTATTTCAGTAAATGTATCATTATTTGTCATACTTTAAAAATAGACTCCAAATTCAAGTTATTGCATATTTTTGTTCCTTATTCAGGCCTAAGAACCCACTCAGCTAATGCAGGCATCATACACACCTTCCAAATAAAAGATCTGTTTTGGTAAATAACGTTTCTATTGGCAGCACACCATCAGCTTCTATATTTCCAAAGAAACCTTTAGTTTTATTGCGGTGTATTTTTAAGTTGATGTGGTTTTTCCAANATTTATAAAATTTCTTGCCTTGTATACCTTTTTGGAGCTCCATCCTGTCTGCTAGATTGGATGCTCTCTGATTCATAAATCGTTGAATAAAGCCAATAAAATCCTTAAAATTTACTCATTTGAATTTTGTTTTTAATCAAAGTAAAATTTTATGTGAAAAACCATTTATATTTATTTTGCTTAGGTGACTTTTCAAATCTTATTAGGGAACAGGAATGGGGTAAAAGCTCAGAAATTTTTACATACTTTAACTGTTTCAATAATTTGCACAGAAATGAATTTTTATAAAGGCAGCACTGGTGATTTTATTCTTTTTTATTTTTATTTTTTTTAAGATGACTTTGCAAACTTTGGGATCCTGGATAGCCAATGCTAATGTGACAGTGAAGTGAATCCATTTTCTGTTCCTAAGATAGTCTTTTGCTCTTTATTTGGTTGAAATTTAAGCTTTTAAAGATATTTGGGCCTGAAAAATTAGGCATGACATTAAGGTGGTCAAATTTAGCAAATAAAAATACAAGATGCCTAGTTAAATTTCAATTTTGGATTAAAAAACAAATAGTTTTATGGTGTAAGTATGTCCTAAATATGGCATACTTCCATACTTATATTAAGAAATGTGTGTTGTTATCTGACCTTCAGACTTAATATTCTGCATTTTAACGGACAATCCTAGTGGCCATAAAAAAAAAAATCATACCTCTATCATGTGGTCCAATGTTTTAGTGGATGATCATTAAGTAATAGAGGGTATGAAAAATAATCACCTGGAGCTACCATAGACAAAGAGTAAGAAAAAAACATTAAACATTTAATCATCCTAATTAGTGTGGCTGAGTAAGAAAGTACATATATACAATCGACATGGCTTCTAGGAAACTAAAGAAACTGAATACTTCAGTGTATTCTTAATTTCCTCACTTGACCAAACAGGACCATCTTTTTAATATGAATATATCCAGTTAACTCCATTTAATACCACCAAGATGAAGGACTTCCCTTCTAACACAAAAGCATGCACTTCCTTCATAAGAAAAACCTGGCAAAGTTATGGCAATTTTAGCCTCTCTCCTGGAAAAATTGTTAGAGGAGGACTATTAATAGTCTCCCAATTTGTCCATCTAAAGGAGACCTGAGCTAAAATAAGAGGATTGGAGGCAATGTCTATATTATACTATCAGATTTAGAGGAAGAACGCTGCCGTGCATATGTTTGCAAGGAGTAGAAATGATTTCCATTTGGGTAGCTCTGGAAACCTCACATCCAAGCCATATTTCATGAGAGCAAAATGACTGTCCTAGTTTCCCAAGGAAAGATATTTAAAAGACACCAAGGCCTTTTCTGGCTAAAAAAGGGTATGCACGAGCAATGTCAAACCTTACCTACTTGGCCTGTGTTAGAGTCTTTGTGAGTGTATAACTGTCAGGGTGGAAGTGTAGAATTTTTGGAACTTGCTTGGAAACGTCTAAGTACAGGTGTAAATTTCTTGGCAGCTTTAGAATTCCTGTCCATTTCTTCATGGCTGGCTTCCCAGTCTGTTTAACCAAGTACATACCCACACATTAGATTAGAATTGANCACACATGTTAATTTAAATTTTCTAAAAGCCGCAGTAAAAAAAAAAAAAAGCGAAACAGGTAAAATGATTTTAATAACAGATTTAATTTTACCTAATATATTCAAAATACTATCATTTCAGCATATAATGAACATAAAAATATTAATGAGAAATGTGCATTATTTTTTTATTTTAAACGTTTAAAATCTGTTGTGTATTTTACACTGATAGCTCCTCTTTGTTCAGACAAGTCACATTTCAAGTGCCCCATAGCCACATGTGGCAAATGGCTACCACATTAGACAGCACCACAATGGAATGTTAGAGCTGGTAATGCTCATAGGATTATGTACTTCAATGCCATTCTTTACAGATTAGGTCCTATACCTCAGAAAGGCTGTTTAATTCCACTCAGTTCTAATGACAGATATTTTCAGTTCCCCTTCCTGGCCTGTTCCCTTATTTTTTCATATTTGATGGAGCTATAAGGAGATAGGTTGGAACTGAGTCAAATCATAGTCTTAAACCTCTTGACATAGCAGGAACATAATGGTACGGTGTAGTCTAAACCTCTCATTTCACAAATGAAGAAATTGAGAAAGAGGAATGGAGTTAAGTATTTTGAGAGGGTTTCATGCACCAAGTTTTGAGGATGAGAAATCTGAGGCTCTGGTTGAGAGCTACTCTTTAGAAGGTTCCTGAACCCAAGAATGAGCTGGCATCCTCAGCCTGAGGTTATGGCAATTAATTTTTCAATTCAACATGAATCCTCTGTCTTCAAATACATAGACTAAATCTCTTAAATCAATATCACCCTGAAGATATTTTGGTTTTACATGTAAGAACTAAACTATTCATTTACCTGAAACTAGATTTCTACACACATACAGTTCTTTCCAAGTTAAACAACCACAGGGAAACCTTTCTTGACTCATCCAACTAGTTAAATGGAACAGGGAGCTTCTGTGATTTTATTTATAGGGCTGTCTAGTGGTTGAACAGACCGGGCTGCAAATTCCTAGGGTGAAAGATTTGGTCCCTGGTATCTTGAATATCAGCTTTACACACCTCATTTTTAGGGGCAAGAATTGCTTAAAACAATATAAATTTATTCTCTCACAGTTTGGAGGCTAGAAGTCAGAAATCACAGTGTCAAGAGAGTCCCACTCCCTGTGAAGGCTCCGAGGGAGAATCCTTCCTAAGCTCTTCCAGGTTCTGGTGGCACGTGGCGTCGCTTGGCTGTGGTTTATAAAGCTCGAACCTCTACCTTGTCTGCACATGGAGTTCTTCTCTGGGTTGCTGGCTTGCTTTTTTTTTTTTCTTTCCCTTTTGTGTCTCATAAAGACATTCATCATTGGATTTAGGGCCCATCCTAATCGAGGACGATTTCATCTCAAAATCTCACCTTAGCTGCATCTGCAAAGACCCTTATTCCAAATAAGGTCACAGGTCTGAAGTTCTCGATGCCCACATCTTTTGGGGGGCCACTATTCAGTTCATTATAGTGATGTATTATTCCCTTCTATTTTTTCTTATTTCTGTGAGAGTATTGTTTTTACATTATCAATTGGTAATAAGCAGGAAAGAAAACAGCCTGGCTTTAAAAAAATCTATAAGACTCTTGACTAGGATGATTTAAGTACCCTATAGATGGAGCATTATCTAAAGGGTTTGTTTAAATACCAGATAAAATTAAGATTTACATGCCATTGGACTGAATAAAGTTAATTTCTTTTTGACC
>NW_017731481.1:618759-636352 GCF_001890085.2 Hipposideros armiger
ATCATCCATAAACTACAATGTATAGTTGTATGCATACAGCCATATGGTGTAATATGTACATAGTGATGTAACAGCACTACAACTGGGTAATTCTGCAGAGATAATACACATCATTTACTAATAGAATCATAATTATAATCATTTTACTGAGAGTTATTCACACCTAATAGATAAGCTTCTCCTCTGTAATAAGTATACACAAAGAGGTGTCTCCACTGTAAACTAACAATGCTAAGGTCCTCACTGGTTTAGCTAGGTCTTAAAGTATTTCCACTTTGAAAATGCCTGCCTTTTAATTGAAGCACCTAATCCATAAGATTGTCAGTTGATTTATCAATAGAAACTTTGCAGGCCAGAAGGGATTGGCATGAAATATTCAACATGATAATAAAATAAGAACGTACAACCAAATGTACTCTACCCAGCAAGGCTATCATTTAGAACTGAAGGACAGATAAAGAGCTTCCCAGATAAGAAAAAGCTAAAGGAGTTCATCACCACCAAACCAGCATTACAAGGAATCTTAGATGGACTTGTTTAAGACACAAAAAAAAAAATAAAAAGAAAGAAAAAAAATAAAAATTATGATTAATAAAATGGCAATAGTTACATATCTATCAGCAATGATTTTCAATGTAAATGGATTAAAAGCTCCAATCCAAAGACATAGGAGGACTGAATGGATAAGAAAAAAACACTCTTACACATGCTGCCTACAAGAGGCTCACTTCAGATTGAAAGATGCTCAGAGACTGAAAGTAAAGGGATGGTAAAAGTTATCTCATGAAAATGGAAATGAAGAAAACAACAAAAAAACTGGGGTAGCTATACTTACACCAGACACAGTAGACTTTAAAACAAAGGCTATAACAAGAGACAAAGAAGGACACAGTAATTCCACTTCTGGGTATTTAGTCAAAGAAATCCAAAACACTACTTCGAGGGGACCTGTGCATCCATATGTTCGTTGTAGCATTGTTTACAATGGCCAAGTTGTGGAAGCAGCCTGGGTGTCCATCGATGGAAGAATGGATGCAGAGGAGGTAGCACATACATACAATGGAATATTGCTCAGCCATGGAAGGAATTGAGTTCTTGCCATCTGCGGCAGCATGGATGGACCTGGAGGGTGTTGTGCTGAGTGGAGTGTCAGAGAAAGACAGATGCAATGTGGTTTTGCTCATATGTGGAATCTAAAGAACAAAATAAACAAAACANATCTGTTTGAGTCCCACAATTCTGACGGCATCATAAAAATTGGAGATGTGGAGTGTGGTCTTTAGGTTGGTTAGAAGGAATGAGACCATTCAAATCACTGGCATTCATTCAAGACCTTCGATCAACAATATATTGTTTTGGGTGCAGTGGTTGATACGAAAGAGAATACGACATGAACCCGGACCACAAGAAACTTGGACAAGACGAAGACTGGGCTCAAAGCATCAGGACTATAACACCAAATGCTCAGACTGCAATTCACACTTCAGAAGAAGGACCTGCCAGTATGTTGGTATGTAGATTAAGAGGAAATCCTCGACAGGCCCTGCTTCTGCACAGAAAGGGCAGCTGCCAAGGGGCTGTGGAGGACCAACTGTCCACCAACTTCTGGTCAATTCACATCCACGTTTTTTTCGCATTGTATTCCCTTTACTTATATCTCCACCGCTGCTACTTTCTTTAGTTTAATTTGGCATAATTTCTCATTGGATTAAATTAATAGCTTTCCAATAAACCTCCCTGCCTCATGTCTAGTTCCCTTCTCATCCAGTCTCCACATTGAGGTCTGCAGAGACATGTCAATATGGAATTTTTCTGCCAAAAATCTGTAAACCATTCCCCTGTAGCCTTCAGGGTTAAATGGAAGTATTCAACAGCTTGCCAAAAGGGCCCTGCTGTCCCCTGCCCCCATGCCTTTGCGTAGGCTCCGCCCTCTGCCTGCAACTTGATCTTACTCAGCTGCCTGACCTGGATATTTTCTCCTTGTCCTTCTAGGCTCACTTGACTCTTCTGATCTCAAAGTCTGGGATCTCCACGTCTCCATTCCCACTGTCACCTGAGCAGTCTGGCGCTTTTACTTGCCGAGTTGGGCAAGGCTCAGTCAGGGACCAGAATCCTCTGTTCTCAAGTGCAGCCTTAATGGATACTTGTTAGGTCAATTTTCCCATGGACAGACTGTCCCTAAATGCATGAATGCACCTAATGCATTCCCTTTAACACTGCTCTTATTCTGCAGAAGCCAACATGCTGTTCCTGAGCGTGGTTTCCTCCTCAACTCAATGACTATCAACACAGTCTGTTCTCTTACTATATGGGAGACGGTTAGGGAGCCGGGTGAGAAAGGTGAAGGGATTAGAAAGTACAAATTGGTAGTTACAAAACAGTCATGGGGATATAAAGTACACTATGGGGAATACAGTCAATAATATTGTAAAAACCATTATATAGTGTTAGGTGGGCACTAGACTTATTGGGGGGATCACTTCATAAACTATATAAATGTCTAACCATATGCTGTACACCTGAAACTAACATAAAATAATANAAATATTTTCTACTTGCTGTCATCTCTAAAGATTTATCTTTCACAGGCCAGAAACACTCCTAATAACACCAATCCTACAGAAAGATTATTTCCACATCCTTAATTTCACCCAGAAACTTAAAAGTAAACCCAGGCAATAATGTTATGGATCAAGCAGTCATTCTACATGTAATTAAGATGCTCTAGAAGTTCTAATTCTGCACGCAGGGAGTTGGGCAGGAAATGTGCAGTTTGCAGGTAAAGGTTTCCTGTCTAGGGGAATCATTCAGCATTATGATCTTCAGCTCAATTACCTTCTTTGCATTCATAATACCTTCTGATCACTTTACAAAAGAACAACTCCAACATCAATAATCGCACACAACTCACTTGTGTGTAAAAGTTTCTAAGGAATGGAGACATCCACCCAGTTATAGAAAAGAAACCGATGCATGATTTATTTTGTAATCTAGTTTCTTGCAGATTCTAATGAGTCCATTACCCACATCCCTTCAGCACGTTGCACATCATTAGCAGTATATTCATTTGTACATGTTTATAGGGGTTTCCTAGTGGTATTTCTATAGTCCAGTCATATGTCTCTATTCTGTCTCCCCATTTAGATGGTGGGTGATAGTCTCAAAGGCAATGGCAGCAATTTCCCAGTGGTCCATGTGTAAATTGCTCAGCTCCTGATACAGATAACTCAATTCCACACACCCCCCGCCCGCCTCACCTCCCAAAAATCTGATGAACAACAGAGAGTGTCCCTAGGTTTTCTCTCCTAAACTTTCATGAAACATTTCCATTTGTATGATTTCTGAGAGGTCCACTTCACCAAGGCACCAGCAAGTAAAAGGTGGCTTAGGAAATCAATCAGTCTCGATCATTGCTTTCATTGTGAACACAAGTGGTGAGGATGACTAGAGAAAACTTCAACACCACTTCCTTCTATCCTATTCTCTGCATCATTTCCTTTCCCCTAACAATCCCTTGCTTCCTACGGTGCCCTCTGTGACTCCTTTCTCTTTAAAGAACACCCCCACCTCACCACACACAGACACATACACACACACTTCAGCCTGGTGCCCAGGCATAACTTAGCCAGTGGCTCACTTCCAAGATATCTCATCCTCTGGCTTAAGCAGTCAAAAAAATCCCATTCCCTGATAGTAGAGGCACATTAAATATTTATTTTAACTAATACTCATTGGGAGAGTGGCTGTAATGTTCCAGAGACAGCACCAGACTTCAATTTGGAAGTCCTGGGTTTGCATCCTTGCTCTATCATTTACTAAGTTTGTGGCCTTGAAAAATCACTCTGCATTTTTCAGTGACCTCCTCATTAATAGTAGCATCATGGCCATGAAATGACTCTTGGAAATGTTTACTATTGTAGAGTAAGTAAGTGACTAATAGGCATAGCCTTTGTGCATGTGTTCTGAAAAGCAATGCTTTAAAAGGAGAGCTTATTATTATTATGTCAAATAAACTGTAGTCAAATTAGTAAAAGTTTGAGAGGAGAAAAATNGACAGAGGGAAGAACAGGTGACCTAGGATGGAAATAAACCAAACCCTTAAACAGAGAAAATGTAGAGCATTTGGATTCACAAGTAAGATGAGATGCAAACACTTATACACACTTAGAATAAATCAAAATTTCTTACAATGACCTAATTAGGATGTATGCAATGTGACTTTATGTAATCCCAGTATCACTTTTTACCCTCTCATTAGCTTCAAGCACTCTGCTGGCCATTAGGCCTCAAATGTGCCAAGTTCTTTCCCCATGCAGGACCTTTTGCACTTGCTAGTTACTCAGCTTAGAACGAGCAGGTACTTCATGGCTGGATCCTTCCCTTCAGTCACAGTTCAAAGTATCAGCTTCTCTGAAAGGCTGCCATCAACCATCCCTTTTAAAGGAACCTGCACCCCACCTCATTTTTCATATCACTCCACTTTTTTCCTTCTAGCACTTGTCACAGGCTAAAATATTTTGCTCATTTTTGTCCTATCTTCTTCTCAAGACAAGAGCCTTCATCTCTTGCTCACTGTAGTATGTCCAGCACTTTGTGTCTGGTACCCAGTAGGAGTTCAATCTTAGCGAGATGAATGAAAAGAATGAATGAGTGAGTAAATGGACGAGTCATAGAAGAAATAAAGAAGTAACATATAGTAAGTTTTTTGTTTCTGTAAGCTTGACCTTAAGTCAGATCATCAGAACCTCTGCTCCTATCACCTCACATAGAAATTGGGAGATCACAACCAAGCTGTTAACTGCGATTAATTTGGCTCCCAAATCTGTAGAATCTCTCATACATATTAGGGTGGCCAAGTACAAAGGGAGTATGTTTGTTGGATGAAGAAAGGATTGTTTAAAACGCATATGATGATTCTCAAGCAACCTTCAGATGGGAAAGTATGCCCAAGTTCCATCACCCCTCAAATTCTGTTACTGCCCCACTGTAGTCAACCCTTCCCCCCACAACTTCCAAAGCCTGGCAACAACTAATCCACTTTCCAGACTGGAAAGAACCACCTTTAAAGTAGAACTGTGGCCCAGGCTGATGTCTCAGCTACCTCAAGCTAGAATCACTCAGCCAAGCCACTCCCCAAGTCTCCCATGGAAACTGTGAGAGATAATAAATGTCTATTGATGTTTTAAGCCACTAAATTTTTAGGTAATTGCTATGGAGTAGCAGTTGCACTGGTTGCCTTTGAAAGTTGTTCATTTTTTTTACCTAGAGTGCTTTTCCTTCCACTGGTCTTACTCAGTGCCTAAGTCCCCCTGCACAGATAATTAGGTAACTGAAGGTATAGGAGTATCACTGAGGGATACGACGAAGCTGTCTAGTACCTGAGATGTGGGCCCAGTCCAAACTAAGATTCAGTGGAATAAAATCTGAGGCAGCCAATCTCTATCACCTGAAAGTCCATAACAGAAATAATTCAGAAAGTAAAAATCTCTCACTCCAGTGTTCTGCTTGTTTTGAGGTAAGGTTGCTCATTCTGCCTCACATATTACTTTTTATGATTTGGCGTCCTTCATGTATCCCCTGGAAATTAATCCCCATTCCTACTAATAAAGACAGAAGTTGTGTTATAGAGGAGTAATAAATGCCAGTGGCCTCCCTAGAAGTATGTTTTCTCTTCACAGAACTTGGCTTCTCAATCACAGGCCCTGTGAATAGTGAATATGATTTCTTGGCATTTCTATATTCACTCCAGGTGAGATGGAGTCGTGATTGTGGGAAAAACTTTTTTTATTAAAGGTATATAATGTACTTTGGAAAGAATTTATTCCCAGAAAACTGAAAGTTGACTGTGCCCATTCTACACTTGAGTTCAAAGCATGTTTTATACTAAAATATATAAGCTCCCAAAATCAACAGTTTCAAAACAAAGAGTTAATTATCAGATTTCTAGTTAGTCAATGATGAGTCACTGAAAATTGTTGCACCTGCAATCAGAAATCCGGGCTCTAACCATAACTTAGAAGGGGACAGTCACTTCATTTCTCTGGGCCTTAGAATCCTGCTCTATAAAAACAAGGGGCAGAATTCAATGATGTTTGATGTTCTTTACAGCACTATCAATTTATGATGCTCAGAAACATCATGACATTTTCAAATGAGTTCTTTTGCCTGTGTCTTTAGATGAAAATTACACCAGAATAGTCTAGTTTCCTCAGAAACAATAAAGTGACTGTGTATTTTTCAGTCTTAAAACTTTTAAAAGAATAAATGATAAAGGTCTGCAAAATGAACATTCCATTTTCTCCTAGCTATAATTTACACTGCCATTATTTCTAAATACGAAAATGCCTTATATTTGTGTTTTATGCTGACAAGAATTTAAACTATAAAGCAAACCTCTCAAGTAGTTTCTGACCATTGAATTTTATAATTCCATAATTCGGTAACTTACTTTGTTTTCCACATTGGATTCTATACTCAGAAAGAGGTTACTGTTTTTCTTATTAAATTAAAACTTGGAAGTAGAGACAAATATCATCTATTTTCTGGAATGAATAATCCTAAAGTTGAATCAGTAACCAGGTTATGCATATTAATAACTATTTAGGCCAATCCCATTAAAATTTTTTTGTTATTCTAGAAGAATAATTTTCTTTTAAAAAATTTAATCTGCTACTTAAAGCAAAGGAAGGGAGAAGTGCTAACACAGTTCTACAATTTCCAATGACTAAATAGTGTAAATATCAAACAACTATAAAAGGTGCAAATTTTTTATGCTATAAATTATATACAAATGATAGCTAGAAAGTTATGTGTAAGTTACATGACTCAAGCTCAATATACAAAAATTAACTGCATTTTCTATATATCAGTAACAAACCTATACAAAAGAGATTTCAAAAAATATAACATACTGTGTTAAAGAACATAAAATAATTGAGGATAAATTTAACAAATATGTTTAAAATGTCTATGTTGAAAACTACAAAACATTACTGATAGAAATTAAAGAAACATAATTAAATAGAGAGATACAGGAAGTTCATAGATTGGAAGACTTATTATTGTGAAGAATTTAAATAAATTCTCCTCAAATTGATCTACAGAGTGCATTCAATCCCATTCAATAATCCAATAAATTTTCTATGTAGTTAATTACAGAATTTAAATAGAAATGCAAAGGATTTAGAAGAGTCAAACAATCTTTAGAAAATAGAACAAATCTGCAAAAATTGCAGTACCTGATATCAAGACTTGTGTGATGCAAAAAAAAAAAAAAAATCAATACAATGTAGTTCTGGCATAAAGATGGACAAAGAAATCAATGGAACACAATAGATTGTATAGAAGTAGACTCACACATAATCAACAGAGTTTTAATAAAGGTGCCAAGATAATTCAATGAGGGAAAGAACATATTTTCAACAAATTTGCTGTAACAAGCAGGTAAATGTATGAAAAAATGAATTTCAACCACTACCTTACATCGTTACAAAAATTAATTTAAGATGCATCATAATCATAGATATAAAAGCTAAAATAATAAAAGTTGTGGAGAGAACATATAAGAATGTCTTTGATCATGGATGTAAACATACATGTTTAGATGGGACACAAAAAACAATGATTACAAAAGAAACAGAAATAAATTAGACTTCCATAATTTAAATGTCTGCTCACCAGACATTCTTTAAGAAAATGAAGAGCTAAGTCACAGAGTAGGAGAAAAATATTCACAATGCATATATCTGACAAAGGATGTGTATTGATAATATATAAAAACCTCCTACCTACTACTCAATTATAAAAAAGGAAAACAACCAAATTTTGAAAAATACAAAGGACACGAACAGATACTTCTCAAAGAAAGAAACACAAATGACCAATAAGCACATTTTTAAAAAAAGCACTTGACATGTTAGTCAACATGGAAACACAAATTAAAGCCATAATGAAATATTCTCACCATAATGAAATACACTCACTAGAGCAGTTAAACTTTAAAAACTGACAGAAACAAATGTTGGTGGGAATATGGAATTCATATACAGTAGTTTTCCTCTTATCTGTGGGGGATATGTTCCAAGATCCCCAGAGGAAGACTGAAACCTCAGGTAGTACCAAACCCTATATGTACTAAGTTTTTTCTATACATACATGCCTATGATAAAGTTTAATCTATAAATTAGGCACAGCAAGAGATTAACAACAATAACCAATAACACAACAGAATTATAAATACTGCAATAAAAGTTATGTGAATGGTGTTGGGGCTGTTAGTAAGTAAAATAAATGTACTTGAACATAAGTACTGTGATACCACGACATTCCACCTGATAACTAAGGTGGCTACTAAGTGACTAAGGGGACAGAGAGTGTATACAGCGTGGATATGCTGGGCAAGGGGTGATTAATGCCTCAGGCAGGATAGAGCGGGGTAATGCAAGATTTCATCATGCTACTCAGGGCAGCGCACAATTTAAAACATATTAATTGTTTATTTATGAAATGTTCCATTTAATATTTTGGCACCGTGGTTGACCATGGGTAATTGAACCCAGGGAAAGCAAAACTGCAGATAAGGGGGTACTATTGTATGTTTCTTTAGGAAGTGCAAAATAATGAAACTACTTTGAAAAAAATTTTGGCAGTTTCTTATATATTGGTTGTCGGAAAAGTCGTGACGTATTTTTTCTGTTTTTCATTGTAAAAATGCACCATGACTTTTCTGACAACCCAATAGTTAAAAATACACCCAATTTATGACCCATTAATTCTCCTCCAAGGGATTTACTAAGAGAAGTAAAACATGCTGACAAAAAAAAAAAAAGAATGTTCATGGAAGTTTTATTCTAAGTAGTACCCCAAAAATCAAGAGGATAACGGATAGACAAATTATGAGATTTGGTGTAAAATACTACTCCTTAATAAAGAGCAAAGGTCTACTCGACCTTATATGCAACAAATGGATGCATTTCAAAAACAGTATGCTACATAAGAGATGCACAAAACAAGACACTGTTTCTACTTCCATTTCTATGAGGTTTTAGAACACAGCAAAACTAATCTAGTGAAAAAATAAGAAAAGTGGTTCCGTAGAATGAGAGGTTAGGATTGACTGGAAAGGGGCACATGGAAATTTTCTCAGGTTGGAGAAATTATGTATCTCGAAAGGGGTGTGGGTTATACAGGTGTTTTCATTGTAAAACTTATCGAAATATAACACTTTATATCTCCTCATTTCACAGTATGTAAAATACACATTTTTTTAATTAGAAGAAAAAATCATAAATAATTTTCTGTAAAAATTATTCAATCAGGGTCATTTAAGAAATGAAAATGATTGCCATATTAAGAATGCAGGATTTTAAGTGATTTTTAAATTTTGCTTCCTCTGTTTATTCATTCATTCAGCAATTATAGAATACCAACTATGTGGCTGTTACTGTTCTAGGTGTTTTGAACACATCAGTAAGCAAAACAGAGATACCTGCTTTCAAGTTGCTAACCACCTATGGGTTTGGGGGAGGCGGGGGTGTGGGTAAAGGAGAAAAACAAGATAATCAAGAAAACCATAATAAACAAGTAAATAATGTAGTGTTTAAAAAACTGAGAAATGCTGAGAAAGAAAACCTGTTACACTGCCATATTATACTCCAGCTGCTTGATGCCATTTTTTTAAAAAAAGTTATGGATATGCCTTTATTAACTTATTAGGATTTTTGCCCTTATTAATTGATTGATCATGCATTAGAAGCATTCCAGAAATAGGGGTGTGTGTGTGTGTGTGTGTGTGTGTGTGTGTGTGTGTGTGTGTGTGTGAACGTGCTAGGTTATCATAATTGCTTTACTCCTCAAGCTTTTGCAATATTTAATGCCTGGATAAATATATACCATAAGATGTCACCTGGGATAGGTGAAAAGGTTGGTTTCAAGGACATTGTATTCAATGTTAGTCACATTGCATGTGTTACTGAGTCATAGTTACATAGAGTTATCCAGCCAGAGAGCAGCCCTTTGTCTTCCATATAAAAGACAAGCTGCTTAAATGTTACAGAATTCAGACACCCAAGTCATTAAGATGTGGTTGTACATAAAATATGCCGCACTGATAATTCAAAATAGACAAGAAGAATGTGCTCTAGGAATGATTCTTCTATAATTCATAATATCTGGCACAAAACATAAATAAAGCCCTATTTTTCTCCTTCAGTGCCCTGCCTTGAAGGAGTCACTGAGCCAACTTGTTATCTGCCAGTAACAGTGAGTTGTGGGTAGGCCTTCAGCTATGCGGGGACTCTTCCTGTATTTTTTCACAAGAAATAGACTGAGAATGTAAGAAACCCCCAACAAAGAGAATAATAACGATTCAAAAGTTTTTTGCAATGAGATTATTCAACATACAAAAATATTAAGCCCCATGTTGTAAAATATACAAAAAAAAAATAAAGTGTTTTAAATGTTTGCTCTTATTTGTAGTTTTTAATTATGCACTTTGGAAAACCAAGTCTCTAATCAAGTTCTATGGATATACTAATGGACCTCCAAGCTTACATATACGCTGCATCAGAGGACTGTTCCCAATAACGTGTTTATCTGCCAGCAGCACTTCTGTTTTCCTGCCTCTTTTCCTGTACATATAATTCTGCTCACACAGAATGCCTTCTCACTTGCTGAAATGCTACCCACATTTCTAGTTCCAACTCAAGTCCCTTTGCCGTGGTGAAGTGCTCCCCGACCAACATAATCAGAAGTGACCTGTCGTTCCTCTCAGCTCACACAGCATGATCTTCTGTACCATTTGTTTGGTCTAGAATTGTACCTGCTCATTTCCTGATTACAATTATCCTTCTTGGAGGCTTGTAGCCCAGTTAGGGTACTAAGAATTACAGGCTCTACATGCAGAACCTATTTTAAATCCAAGTTGCATCTGCAAAATTGATTAGTAAATTTTGTTATTACAGATATTACGAATGATGATTCCCTGGCCAGCCCTTAAAAGATCATCTAACCCATACAACGTCTGACATATAGTATCAATAGCACCCTTCACCAAATTATTTTTCTGAGAAAACCGTCTTTCTCAGAAAAACATAGTATGTGATTTTGTTTTGCTTCTACACTGCCAACATCAAGTTGATAAAAAAAAAATGCTTAAATGGTTATTAATGGTGAAATATTCTGTGAAGTCTCACAGGTTGGTATATGGCTTTCGAAGAAATTCACAGGACTCATCCTCACCCTATGGTTTCCAAGTTTCTGCTCAGCAGCTTCTGTGAAACCTCACCTCAACTTCGAATGCTGCATGGTTCCCATCAATCAAGAAAATACTGTCAGAACGGGGTGGGAGGAGCCAGGTATGGACTACCTAGCGGCACACAGCACCATCTTACCTCAATTTCCAGGATATTGCTCTTAAAGGGGCTTAGTTTAAGAAGGGCTTGCTTTAAGCCTTTAAATAGAGTCAATGTGTTGCCTTGTTTGAGCTGAATTCATAAAAGCACAGAAGTTTAAAATACGAGTAAGATAATGCTACTTGGCCTCTTTAGCATCTTCTCTTATACTGCTTATGTTTAAAGGCATGCATTAGAGAAGGTGTTTAAAGATAAAGCAGAAGAAAAAATATGGTTCATGGATGGGCAGCTTTGATTTGAAAAACAGTCAATAAAAATGTGGAAACAAACACTTTGAAATGAAGGAGTTTACAAAAATTAAGCTAATTTTGTACTCATTTCCTTTTTCTTCTACTCCTTTTGGATGAGCCTGCAGGATTAATAAGAATAATCATGCCAATTTGTGAAAACACAAGCCTTTCACTGAAAGCCTAGTTATGCGGTAGAAATTAGCAGCTTCTCTTACCTCTTAGTTCCCCCATATCCAGAGTAGTCCCAAGTTGTTCTAATAAAGCAACTCTTGCCGCATTCTTTTTGTGTTTCTTGCCATCATAATGCTGCTGGGCCATCAGAGGATTATTAAACCAGGCTGCACAGAGGCCACAGTATCTGTCTGAATCTCTTCTTTGATAGGGAGACGAGACCACTGGAGCAGTGTCCACCCTCGGAGGCTTAAGTGAGCTCAGGGGGGTTGCTGTGGAGGCAAACAACCAGAGAGAACCACAGGCCAGGTTAGTACACTTGTCCTCAATCTCTGAAGGTGGAAGAATCTCATGTTCATTCTAGAGCTCAAAAATCCAACAGTTTATGGAGAGCAACAAAATAATCTTTGCGAGCCTTTATTTTTGAAGTTGGGATATATGACTGAAAATTCCTAATGTATTGAGATCAGAGTTTTCACTTCATTATGCTTAAATATGATAGTTCAGGAGACCATCCTCTATGAAGAAAGATTTTTAAAAAATAAACTCTTAGAGATAAACAGTGGTCTATTAATCAAATTCAAGCCAACACTTGAAGTAAACATTAAACAATCATGACTTGAAAGATTCTGAATGAATGAACGAGACGTTTGTGTGCTATAAATAGAAATCACCAATAAATAAAGGATTCTCCCAAGTGATACAGGCAGATCTTTCAGTGACATGGATTGCACCAACTGACAAAATCATGCCAATTTTATTGTCAGTTGCTTCTGTTTACTATGATAGGTTATTTTCAAACTATACCTTCTAAAAATGATATTAAAAGTACAAATTTTTTTTATTAAAGACCAAAACACAAACACTATAGACCAAATGTTGCTTCTCTAAACAAAAAAAAAGCATATATTACTATTTTGAGGTTACACAGTCCCAGCTATTAATTTAACACATTCCATTGTGAGCTTATTATTTTGGGTCCAGAGAAAAAAGAACCTAACTTCAAGTTTACTAACAGCAAATAAAAAATCACTTTTTTATACAACACACAAGTTACTTTCATCCTTACAAAAACTATGACTGGGATTATTGTTTCGTTTCCCAGATGATGGACTGCAGAGATGCCAAATGATTTACTAACGGTGAAATATCTAGTTATGGTAAAAGTAGGATTCCAAACCAAATCCTTAATTTCCATGACCAGTGTATCTTTTGATATCCCTAAGGACTCTTTTCATACCTCATAATAAAAAAAGGGATTTTTTTTCTTTCCCTAGACCTCAGTCATCTTTGTATTTTATAAAGGATTTCATTTAATTTGGGCAGTAAGTTCTCATACAAGTATTATGGAGGGAAAAAAAGATATTTAAATTTTCACACAGCCCATTAGTTATAATGCCATATAGCAGTACCTTCTATGAGGTGTGATCAAAAACTACGGTGAATGTTTAAATTTTAAAAATATAGTAAAAGACACATTGTCATTAATTCCCCTCAAAATACTTGCCCTCACTTCAAACATACTTATCTCATCATTCTTGACACTTTCTGAAGCATTCTGGAAGTCCTCTTTCGTGAGTGTCTTTAGTTGTGCTGTCATAGCTGCCTCCATGTCCTGAATCATTTTGCCTTCAGAAAAGAGCCAGAAGTCACACGGTGCCAGATCCAGTGAATAAGGTGGATGAGGACACACCGTAGTGGTTTTTCCTGACAGAAATTGCCATACCAGAAGCAATGTGTGACATGGAGCAAAGTCATGATAGAGGATGAAATAAAGACACTCACGAAAGAGGACTTCCAGAACTGCTTCAGAAAGTGGCAAGAATGATGGAATATGTGTGTGTGAAGTGAGCGGGAGTATTTTGAGGGGGATTAATGACATGTCTTTTTCTGTAATAAATAAAAAAAAAAAGTAAACATTCACTGTATTTTTTTATCACACCTCAGATTTGTCCTTTATCTCTGTGAATTGGAAAAAAAATGAAAATTAGGGTCATTCCAAGGAAAAGCTGAGATCTAGAACCTCAGTAACAAGTTAAAGAACTATTTGACCAACTTCCCAAGCTTTCAGATAACTTTTATGTGGACTTTTATTTTTCAGATTAAATAACTGATATAGAAATAAATACTTGTTAAATGATATTTTAATTCAAGAGATGCCTGTAGTGTAACAATATCTCGAGAAAGTCTTTTCCTTTCTATCCAGAGATTTCATCACACAGGGAAGTTTTAGCTAGCTTGAATGAAAATTAATGGTATTATTTTTATAGGGACTTAGAGAAATAATACATCTCTTAAAAGCCTCATTGCCAGATATAGTCATAAATCACTATGAAAATAAAGCTCAAACATGGGCTGTACCATTCTAGCAGCCTTCCCAGTATCATTCTGCGGTGACTTAGAAATGCTAATAAAAAGCTACAAATATGCAGTTGACCTGCATGTGAGAGGACTTCTATCCACTTTTCTGAAGGAAATTGGATCTTGCTTCCAAAGTTTCCTGCATCCTTATCAATTTCTGAGGATTTATAGCCACCTATTGTTTTTGAGAGCAGTGGAAAACATATCAAATGTTTGCAATCTGAATGAATGTTGACTCTTGAAGCATAATACTTTTCTCTAAACTGGGTCCTAAAAAAAAAAATCAGAGTCAAATTTATCAATTCATACTTTATACATCACATTCTAGCAGGAGTGATGCACAACAATAGAATATTTGTCAAATAAGATAGTAATCTTATCTTGCACCTAAGTAGTTTGATGCTGCGTCTCTATAGTAGCTTCTCCTCTTTAATAATTCTACTATTCCTTGCACTGGAAAGATTAATTTTTCTTATGCTCCTGTTTCCAACTGTCTTCAACAATCTCAACTCAGTTTACATTCTGTATAATGGCAAACTAAGGTGGTAGCATGAGGTGAGTGGAAACAGCTGAGAATCAAAGTCAGAAATCAAGGTTGGGTTGGACTCCACCACCACTGAGCTGTGCAAACTTTGGTAAATCTCTGACTTCTCTGGCTTCCACAAGGTTAAAATTCAGTGTCACCATCTCGTTAAAACTGCTAGTGCGGGGGGATGGAACGCACTGCAGAAGCTCTCTCTCTTTTATGGCTTTTACTAATGCCAAATAGTGAGGTTCTATAGGAGGAGAGCAGTTTCCAGGTTATATTGCTAAACCTGCGTGTGTATTTGGATCATAACAACAATATTTCTTTGGCAAAGTGTACTATTCTAATAAAATGAATGCAAAGTAGGGTAAAGATTACCCTTTGTGGTTTAAAGCATGTTTTTAACATAACACTTTGGTTGATGTATAGTTAATTTTTATTTTTATTTCATGCTTTATGTTCTCATTCTAATTGCAAATATATTTAGCCAAATATTGACTTCACTTCCCCTATGTAGAACTTAAAACCAAGAGTGAATTCATCAAAAGCCAGTAGTTTCCAAGCTTGGATGAACATTAGACTTACCGAGAGCTTTAAAACTCTCTATGTCCAGGTTGTTTCCCAGACTAATTACACTAGAATCAGATGCTTTTAATAACTCCCTCTCCCCACCACCTTTATCCATGCTATTAAAGCACAGCCAATGTTGTGAACCACTGATCTAAATACTGCCAGACTTTATTTGAAAATGACTGTAAAATAATGTCTTCTTGGATCTTCACACAAAAGAAAGTCACATATTACATCCAACAGCAATGGAGCAAAATTTTTTGTAGGCAATAACCAAAATGTCACATCTTAATCCAAGAGACAGGAAGGAATAATTATTACTTGGTATTTTCACAAAATCCCAGTCAGTTTTCCCGTTTCACCAAGATATAAAAGGTTCTCCAAAATAGTAGCTGATGTGATGCATTAACATGATAGAAGTTAGATAGCAATTCTGATCCTTTTCCACATGCAGAAACTAAAATACACATAGAGCTCTTGCACTGCTATACCACCTATCCCTGGTTGGTGCCATCACCAGCTTGGTCTGCTGCGCTGGACCAGCCCTCTCCATCTAGCTAACACCTGTCCTGCAGGATGTTCCTCGATCCCATGTGGTCTGTGAGGCCTTGGCAACCACCTTGTAATCTTAGGGGTAGGGGTGTGTGTGTGTGTGTGTGTGTGTGTGTGTGTGTGTG
Organism: Hipposideros armiger; assembly: GCF_001890085.2. NCBI lineage: Eukaryota > Metazoa > Chordata > Mammalia > Chiroptera > Hipposideridae > Hipposideros > Hipposideros armiger. The sequence goes on from NW_017731481.1 coordinate 634,706, forward strand.
TGTGAAATTAGATCATAATACTAATAAGTATTTGGATACTTGATACTTTTGAGTTTGCCCTCTTCTCCAGTACATGTCCACAATCCCTTATTTTAGCTCAAAAAAATTCAAAAATCTCTGAAATTCAAAATTTCTTCATGATTCACTTGTCATCAAAACCTGACCTGAATTCACACAAGGCTATTTATAGCATGTGTGTGTATCACTTAGTGTGAATATACATACATATTACAATAGTATTATTAATATCTCTGATCATGTAGTGCTGTCTCAGATCCATAGAAACAATATATGGTACGTGTACCTTATTATATATCAAAAATCCTAAAATTCTGATTTTCAAAATTCATTCAGCCTCAAATAGTTTGAACAAAAGATCACAGATCTGTAGCCAGTTCAGAGTAACTAAACTCAGATTTTTCTAATGCTTGAGACAGTTGAAACAAGTCAATCTCCGAAACTTGATTTCTAAGAATAACCTGACAATGGAATAATTTTCAATATCACTTTTAGTGCCTTGCATAATGTTTGTCAAGGATCCCATTATCAACAGCTATTTGTAGCTGTCTTGAGTAATCTAAAATAATGTGTATCTCTGTCCTATATTTGTTTCTTCCTGGAACAATAACCACAGTACAGTTGATCTAAGGACAGAAATATTTCCAGATCACCCTGAGTGTGCCTCTCTCAGAACCCCTCCTCACTCTGTAATGTAACATTGTGTACAGCCAACCACTCTCCATGATGCCAGCACCTTGCATGGCGGCAGATTTGTAGTGTATATCCCATGCCTTTTGCTGAATGAATGAATGTATGAATGCTCTTCACGTGAGAAGTGAGTAAAGTACACTGGTAACCAGAGTTTTCTTATGTCTTCTAAATCATGTCGTTTAGGCATAAGTAGTTAGGTGTTGTACTACTGGTCAATGTAAATACTAGCAAATAAGTGACAAGATTAAAGGGCAGGAGGAAAAGGCTAAATTGTGGAAGGGCAACATATCAATGTGTAGACATATCCCAGTCTTCCTCCTTTTTTTGGATTCAACTGGATATTTCAAATGTCAGTATTCTTTCAAACTTTTGTCCGTTTGCTAGAGTGGCCTATTTCTATATATTTCAGAAAGTGCAAATATGCACATCGTTCTGGGCATTTTACTTTCAAACAGGAAGCCATCTACTCTGATATTTCAGGGCATCCAAAACTTTACTCCAAGCTTCTGCCCTGAAACCAACCATCTCAGTTTGCCATGGCTGAGAGGATCTAAACACATGGGTCTTTTAAGTGCTAAAACAGGAAAAGACCTGGCAAACTGGAATGAGTTGGTCACCCTAGCTTCTAGGGTCAGACCTGATTTCATATCACACTGGGAAAACAGGAATTAGGGAAAAGTTTGGAAATAATTGTTCAAGCGCACTTTCAACCAAGCAGACAGGATCCGCCAATAGATCTCAAAACTTTGTCAGGTCACCAAGTGTGTGTCCTTAGCAAAAGGACGGGGTAACACAATCAGCAGGCAATGGGGTTCTCACCTGCCTGTCTTCTCAACCACAGCCCTAGGTGCCCTTCAACCCTGACACATGGGCCTTTTACTGCCGTACCTCCCTCTCTCTGTCTCTGTCTCTCTGTCTCTCTCTGTCTCTGTCTCT
>NW_017731481.1:636382-661450 GCF_001890085.2 Hipposideros armiger
ACACACACACACACACAGACACACACACACTTTCTAGGCTTTAGGATAAATTAGTTCATTCTCACAAAAGATTTGGGGGATTTTGAAATAGTTCCAGCACTTAACTCATGTTAAAGGATGTGGTTTTCTCACCTAAGGCATTCTTATCCATAACACAAATTCTTCTGAGTTGTGTGATATTCTGCAGTTCATTCTATTACATCTGTTCTGTGTGTTTTCTTAAGGTGCCCCCAAATCCCCTTTGACTAATGGGGCAGCTTGAAGTTTAGGGAGATAAATCAATTAGTGTTGGGCCCCCTAATTAATAAGCAGCAAAGGAAATGGCCAAGACCAGATCTTCTGACTTGAATACAAGCACTGTATTTCAATGTCAACTAATTTCTAATGATGCTGGGAGCAATAGGCCAAGGAAACACACAAATTAACTCCAGAGTCAGAACACACTTCCTAGGCTTCAATACTTGTTCTCAGTGGGGATTATTTGGAAATAAGCATTGTCTCTAAAACAATTTTTCTGATTTCCAGACCTTATGATAAACTGCCTTCCCCCTCCTGCCCCTCTTTCTTCCTACCTTCAATCATATCAACAACAGTAGGAATTCTTCAGCAAGTATTACTGTTTTTTTGAAAATGCCGTTGACAGTTAAATTTTACTGGGCCATTCAGTGCTGGCCTGAGGAAATAGCTGTCAGTCTACACAGCTGTCAGTGTAGGCTGACAGCTCAATCTCCAAACAGTCCAACCTCTTCTGCAGGTAAATGCCTCAACTCAATGCAAACTGGGCAAAGTCAGGGCTCAAAACATTGATTTCCTTTGTTGCTCTCGCAAAGGATAGCGCTGCTTGTGTAAATTGTAGATACTCCACAAACGTGATGAATAAATGAAGACAAATACTAGCGCATTTCAATCACTGTCAACTCAGGGGGTTTTCAAGTTTTAATAAATAATGCATGAAAGCTAAAATGTAAACCTTTGATGGTTTCATTAAACTTACTTTAAAGGATTAAAAACCAATTAGATGTTGATAAATGAGGATAGATTAAATAAATTGTGGACATCTATAGTCTGAAATACCAGGCAGTAATCAAAAATGTGTTTCAGAAAAAAAGCTCAAGATACAACGTAAACTAAAAGATATGGTTTACATGTAAGATGTAAACCAAATTACTTATTATTAAATTATATACATACACATATAAAACCATACATAAAGACTAGAAGGCTATAAATAAAAACATTAGCAATGGTTATTTCTAAGTTGTGGATTCTGGGTAATTTTCTTTATGCTCATGGATATATACTCCTTGATGCAGAGGGAAAACATTTTTATTTTACCACTCATATATAGGCCACATTTCACGCTAACTTGTTTTAATGCAAAGTCTGAAAAACACTACTTATGGGACTTGTAGTTCCACAACCAGGTCTTAAATGAAATCTCAGAAGATTTTATTTGTAGTGAGTTATTTACTCATTTATTGTTAATTTGGGGAAAACAGGTTGGGAGAAAGCTGGCTAAGTTATAATATGATGTAAAAGGCCCTATTATATCTTCTATTTCTCCAAAAGACACAGGGAATAGCTGTTTTCCCAACATATAGCAGATCCCAAAATGGCTCTAATTATTTATATAAAATGAAATATCTCTTTTTCTTCTCATATGATGTATTTGGAAGTGAACTCTACTATCTAAGGTTGCATGATAGAAAAAAAAAGTGCTATTTCTTTTATGTCATTGAAGGAATTTAAATAGCTATAAAATATCCCATGTTCCAAAATATGTGCCATTAAACACTTCTGAGAATAAACAACGATGAGGATGACCTAACAAAAACATCATTCCAACTCAATTTTGTATCAACACTCTAAGAATAATCAGCTCATTAACGGGAATTGCTTCCTCACTCATGCTAAATTCATACATCATCAGTCTTCATTAATATTGTATTCATAGATCATTGATTTTCATTAATATAGAACTCCCTCTAGTTTCAGTCACTGATTAGATTCTAAATATCTTAAGTACGCCTGTTTTCTGCAGAACCCTAATCTTTGAAAATAAGCCATTAAATAGGATTTTAGAGGACATAAAAGTCCTTTTCTAACTTTTTCATGTTATTTGACAAAAGAACCCAAAGGCTGTGCTGCTCTACATTCTTCTATTCACTGAAAACAGGATACAATGTAAGTTCCACAAGGACAAGAACCTTTATCTGTTTTGTTCACTGATGTATCCCAGGTGTCCAGGACCAGGCTTGGCACATAGCAGGAGTTAAATAAACTCTTGTTAAATGAGGGGAGCAGCTAATTCTTCAGAAAGGTATGATGGGAGAGAAGGAATCATGGTTTCACTGTAGGACATTTTGCTAGTATGATGTGATAGCATCCTTCCATCTCTTAAAAACAGTTGTTACATTGTGGGTATACAGGCATACCTCGTTTTATTGCACTTCACGAATGCTGCATTTTTTTTACAAATGGAAAGCAAGACCCTCCACCAGCAAAAGATTGTGACTCGGGCTGGCTGACTGGCACGATGGTTAGGAACTGGCTTGGGACGCCAGAGGGCCCCGGTTTGGATCCCACATATGAAGGCCTGTAACGCTGCCCTCTACAGCTAAGATGCTGAATGGCAGCTCGAACTGGAGCTGGGCTATGGGTCACTGGTGGCGATGGCGTAGGCTGCAGCACCTGTGGCAGTGGGTTGCCATGGGCTACCATATGTAGCCAGCAGCCAGCTGTTCCCCAGCACTGTTCCCATCCCCCCAATTCCCCAATAAAAATCTTAAAAAAAAAAAAAGATTGTGACTCATTATACTGCAATACTTCACTGTGGTTGTCTGGAACCAAACCCACAATATCTCTCAGCTCTGTCCATAATGCGTTCATAGCATTTGGTTTTCAAACAGTTTTCAGTCAAGGTGATTTACTCCCTCTGAGTTCAGTGTCAGAATCTTTATTTATGGCCACAGTTTCCAAAATCTGCACAGGAGTTCCCTGGGATGATGCAGTGGTCATACAGGAGAGCCATAAGGTATTTTAAAATTCTGAGGTCTGTAAGATACCATGGGAACCACCATCTTGAGGTGGTTAAGTCAACATGAGATCCTACCGTCCTTTCAACGAGTTCATATTTCTGTGAAGCTGGATTTGTGGATGCTGCTGTGTACCTCCAATCCATCCAACCAATCAATAAGTAACAGGAAATAAAGGTGACAATACCCCTTCTAATTGTAAGATTTGAGGAGTTATGCAGGGCCCAACAAGCAAATGTATCCATTAGAAAGTGTGGTCACTTACGGAGAAATAGAAATATTAAGTATATGTGTGTTATTTTTCCAGATGGCTGCTAAATTATTAGGACATAAACACTTATTAAATTGTCTGGACACTAAGAGCTATGACATCATCCTACTATTGGATGCTTGAGCAAGAATCAATGGCCTGCTTTTTTGGGCACTGCTGGAATTACCTTTCCTCACAAACCTCAGACAAGAGGCAGAGATTCAGAAGGCCAGAGAGGGCTTCCCTGACAGGGACTCATTGAGTCACTGCCACGCCTACACCAGCCCCAGCAAGTATCATCCTTAGACGAGCGGGCTGGATGGCATCGCCCAGATCAGAAGCAGTATTACAAGGGGGGTGGTGAGCTGAAAGCTAGGATCTCATAGTAGCTTTTATTCTTTTAATTCTGCCATTATTCCCTGGCTTCACCTAATCCATACTCCATACTCAGGGGTGGGAATAATTTCCTTATCCAGCAGCATCAGCTATTCAGCTAGAGAGCCAGCTTCTCAGGCCATTTCTTATAGCCCATGAATAGTTATAGAGGATTCAAACATGAGAAGAGTGATCAGTGCCCAGAGCCCAGCGGGAGATAAAGTGCAAGCTGAGTTTAGAGGAAGACAGAGAGAAAGGGTGTGTGACCTGGGCTACAAGGAAGCTGAAACTTTAGAAGTAATTTTAGAGCGGTTAATACTGATACCATTCCTGAGTCCAAGGTGTGCATCTACACTTCTCTTCCCCTCAGCCAGCCTGCCGCCCCCAAAAAGGGGTCTCCCGATTTCTCCTTTCCACCTCAGTTGTGAGTTGCCATAAGCAATGATAAAAATTGTCTCTAATTTGTACTTAAAACTATGGCTATTAGCTATGCATATACTTTGACTGTATCTATTAGGATTTAATCCAGAAAGAAAGTACTTTATGTTAACTGTAACTTAGAAACTGCTAAATCCGAAGGTTTGATGCTATTCTGAGTCAGCTCTATAAAACCTCAAAGCAACTGTAGAATGTCTTGGGGTCAGATTGGAGCTGCTTTGCTCCATCATGCGAGGTGCCCCCCAGCGCTTGGATCAAGAGAACCCAGAGAGAGTATCAAATGCTTAAAGCAAGAAGGTTCTTTGGTCCGTCAGAATTTAAAGAGCTTTGCCCTACACCACTGCTTCTCATATTGAGCAATGAGGTTGGTGGGCAGAGGGTAACTAAATAAGGGAGAGGTTTTAGGCTAGATAAGACTTTGTAGATAAGTGTTAGAAAATCATTAGATAAACTCAATTCCTGGGGGAATAGAAAAGCCTACCCAGAGCCTGAATCATTTAGCTGTATTATCCATAATCATTAACTATGGCTTGACCACAACTGGCACACTTTGTTGCCATGCAGACACCGCCAAAAAGGGAGTGCATGAGAGACAATATAAACTATTTCTACTGAAGAATTTTTAGGAAAAACGTGCCTTTAACAGCCAGTGAGGATGACACTGAAAGCTTTCCACTCAAAGTGTGTGCCACAGACCGAGAGCCTCCACATCACCTGGCAGTTTATTAAAGATGCGAATCTCAGGTCCAGCCTTGGACCACTAGGTAAGAATCGAAATTTATGAGCATTTCAGTTGACTCCTATGTAAATTAAATTTGGAAAGTACTGAATTAGGATTCAGTGGTTCTCATCCCTGGCTGAGGGTTACAATAAGCTGAGAGACGTTAAATACATATGGATTCCAGGCCCCATCCTAGGCCAATTCAACCAGAATCTCTTGGCATGGGGCTTAACAATGGTAGGTTTTAAGGTTTGCAGGTGCTTCTAATGTGCAGCCAGGGTTGGGAACCATAGGACCGGAGGGACACCATCTGTGATGGGTCTCGCTCTCATCTCAAGCTTACCAAGCATCTGCGTTTTTCGTTTTATGCACTCACCTATATGTGCTGGCACCATGTTTCACATTAGGCATAGAACACCACCCCAGCCCTCCTGCAACTTGAAATCTGGAATGAAAATATTTTAACTAATTTCACAGAACCATTTTGTTATGTTGCATGAATTCTATAGTAGTCTATGTGCTTTCTTTAAAAAATCATAAGAGACAATAGGTATAAAGAAAATAACATGGGTTTTAAAATAAAATCAAAGCACAACTCGGGGTAGGGTTTTTAACTATTCTGATGTTTCCTAACATAAAATGCGGCTAATGATTCAACTTCATATCCTTGGCATGAGGATTAAAAGCGCCTGCTTGATAAAAGTAAATTCCCAAGCGTCCTGGCCATGGAGAAAACCAAGGCTAGAACCCAGATGTCCTGACTCCTCCCCCATGTTTTTCCACTTCCCCACACAGACATCAGTTCTGTCCAACCGGTACACAGGCTGACCTAGCAAAGGCCGGGAATGCGGTTAGCATGAGGCAAGGGCAGCGTTTGGGGAAAGTAAGTTAGAAAAACCTCGTCTACAGGCAGTGAAATATTCAAGTAACTAGTTATAACTTTGCAGTTACTACAACAAACATAATGTGTTATAGAATAATAGAAAGTACAAATAAGAGCCAGAGAAACGGCTTCAGGATGAAAGAGGTATGAGTGAGTAGTGGTTAAAGGATTTGGAATTACTTAACCAGAAGAAAGAAGGCAGAAGTACAACATAATAGCGCTTGAAAAAACATAGAGGATTATGGAATTCGGACTGATGACCAGCTATTTTCCAAAGCTGCTGAAAAAGGGAAATAGACTGAGCTTGGAACAGTATGCTTTTAGAAGAGAGGTAGTGTAAGGGTGTTAACGCATGATGTTAAACGTGCTTATTGCCCCCAAGGGAGGTTTGTAGAATGTAAGCATTATGAACATCCAGTGGTGGAGGGGAGAGCATTTCAATCACACTGGACGCTGGGACTTAGAGTTAAAGGAAATCTTATCAGGAACAGAGAGATGGATAAGATGATAAGTCAAGATTCTGTGAATTTCTAGCTATAACTTATTCTGCATCCTAGCTGCTGGATGAAACATAACATTATTTATTTTTTTTTGTAAAAAGTATAATTCTTGGGGCCGGCCGAGTAGCTCAGTTGGTTAAGAGCTCGCTCAAGAGTTTGAACTCTGAGCAACAGTGGTTCGATGCCCGGCCCGAGCTGAGCTGCCACTGAGCTGCCAACAGGTGGCAGTGTGGCTCAGCTAAAAAAAAAGTATAATTCTTAAAGACTAAATCATCAAGGTTAATCAAATGTACGGACATCTTTCTTTCTAACTTATTTTGACTAAAAAGAACCTCCCTTTCGTGTTAAAAAAGATCAATTAAAATGTTCATGTATACACCAGAGTTAGTTCTCACCTTCCCGGTCCATCAGCATTTTTGATATATTAGATTTACTAACTGAAAATGAATGGTCCAGGTATTAAGATTTCATATGCTCTGTTGACTGAAAGCAAAATAAAGGTGCCAATTAGCACTTTGCACTAATCAAGATATAATTACAGAGAGAATTCATGACTAGGCCATTCACCCCAGTCTCCTGTATCTCACAGTTAAGTGATCTCAGTAGGTAGCATAGAGCAGCAATCATGTCTTCAAATGACTGAGAACCCTTGGCTTCCAAAGACCTCCATATCATTCAGTTTTGAGGATTGTGCTCAGAAGTCCCAGATCATGTCTTCAGTCATAAGAATGGCTGCCTCAAAAAGGAATTGCCAAGGCTTAGTTGGGGCCCTTTAATCTCGCCTTTGCAATTCATGATACCTCCCAAAGTGGCCCAAATCCTGTTGAAAACCTTGGATGGATTTACAATCAAAGCCATACACTAGTTTGTGCTCAACAGACAATTGAAGTAAGTCACTTAGCAGGAAATCCTACACAAGAGAAGCAGCTTCTCTGAAGGCTGAGAGTAGAGTAAGGAAACATGAAATTTCATCTTTCTGTTTTCAGATGGGTAAACTTGCTTGAGGTCTGTGTGTCATGACAACTGATATAGCAGAAGAGCCTATTGAGAAATCAATTAATTGTCTTGCTTTCCTATAGACTCACTTCATAAAATGAGAGGTGTTTTCCATTGCATTCCAAACTGAAATTTAAGCCTTGAAGTCTGGTTTTCCCTACCCTCAGAATAGAATGAACAATGTATTTACTGTCTGAGAGGCAAAGGGATCTGAGTGTTCAAAGAGGGGTGTGTCTGATGTCAGGAAAGTAATTGCTTCTTAGGGTCTAGAAAAAAAGAGGGTTGCAAGTTCGGATAGAGAATGGGGCCTTGGCCTTTTCTTCCACGGCCTAGATTGGCACAGAGGAGATAGAATTATCAGTGGAAGTCATTGACCAGGAGGAATAAGTGAACATGCACAGAAAGGTGAGTGAGACGCATCCTAAGGAAGCCCTGGCTTCACCTCCAGCCTGTGAAGGCCCAGCACACAACAGCACCTGGGTGGTTGTAAAGTAGCCAGAGCCCACAGGCTGAGAGTCTTCTTTGAGGAAGCCTAATGCCTTTTGGCCCTGGCGTAGCCCAAAACAGGGAGAGGGTACCCAAAGAATGACCTATATTGGCCTTCCAACCAATCTTCAGGGATAGAGGACAAAAGTTATTTAAATTGATTTCAAAAATATAAAGAAATATGATATTTATTGCACTCAAGTGCTATCCAGTAATTCATACTTATTGCATCTGATTATTAAAGGACCAACTGAATATTAAGCAAGACTTGAAGTTGATGTTTAAATTATATAGGCATTTCAAAAGATGAGAGAATATAGTCTGGGGCATTTACTGCCAATTATTTTAGGTAGAATGTTTACAAGTACCTTCTCTATTTCATAGACTAGACAGTTTTTGGGTTCTTATTTTTAATAGATGACAAGAATTATTACCAGAAAATATCTCACTGAGTTTTTTCTGAATTGTAATGCATTCCATGTGTGAATTCCAAGTCCTAACCACATCTCCTATTGACAGTTTTTGAGTAAGCACAGGAAATTGATTATTTTATTGTTCTACTATATTTCTTCATAAAATTGTATTAAAGCACACTTTCTGGAATAAAGGTATAACCACATCATAAAACCTGCTGAAATCAACAACTGTCTTATGCCACAATTAGAACACCCAAAAGAGAAAAGTGATTTTAAGGTATTTAAAAGGATTTGTGAAAATCACCTCATTGTTAAAACTTTAATTCTATCCAATCATTGATTCTTTGTTTTATTGGTCAGTGAACATAAAACAAAAGAACAGTAGCTGTGATCTAATCATTTTTCCAAGCCTCTTATGACCCACAGTGTAAAAAAGTCGTGGCCAAAGAACTTAGCTCACCTTACATTGCTAATTCATTTAAACTCTATTCACTGTAGAGTAGTCAGCAGCCTGACCAATGTGGTTTCTTCTGATAGCATGGCACCATGGAAAACTTACTGCAAGGGAAGCCTCTTTGCCACAAGCCAGTTGCATCACCTTGGCAATGTTTGCACCTCTCTAGGCCTCAGTTTCTTTACCAGGAAAATAAGATCATTGAAATAATGGTTGGTACGCATTTTCCAAGCTCTGCAATTCTATGAATCTTTTACTTGTCGTATTTGTAAACATTCGAAAACCCAAAGACATCATCAGAACAAGTGCATTGATCTAGAGATGATGCCTTAGAACATGCTGGCTTTCCTAATTTAGAAGGAAATGCACTGCTATGAAGCTCTGCCTGTTTGACAAACTATTGTTTGCATCTATTAAAACAAGTATCTAGACAGGTTATGCCAGGCAAACCAAATAACCTGATTCAGATGAGAGAACTGCCATGGATTATAAAAATCTCATATGCAAATACGAGGTGCTGATTGAACCTGAAGTGCATGTATTATTCAAAATTTGAATTTATGTAACTTTAAAGCAGATCTAGAATACCCTGATCTTTATTCATTTAACAGAGAACTCAAATAAGCCATTCTGTTTGGCATCAAATTTATAGAAAAGCCATGAAGCTCTGTCTCTCTCATTTTTAATAGGATATAAGGAAGGAAAGAAAAGACCCAACACAATTTCAGAAGAGAAATAAATATACAATAAACACACTGAGACACAAGACAAGCAGAGTCGACAAGATCATTGCTTATCTGTCCCTTTTTCCACATTGTTTGCTATTCCTACAAATGAGAAATGCTTGCTTTAAGGTTTATAAATATCTGTCTTGGTTGCTTTATTGCTTCCAGTCATCTTAGTGAGAACCTTGGGGTTTGAACTGTGCTGTTCATTAGGTGAGCAAAAATCTACCATCATTTTATGAAGCATTATTTATTATCACTTAGAGATCAAGGGAAAGTCCTAAAATGGGGAATCATAAATCCTGGGTTCAAGTTCCAATTCTGCATTTTACTATGTAACACCACACAAGTTACTTTACCCTGCAGGGTCTCAGTTTCTTCATCAGTAAAACGGACATAATAACCCTTGATATTTTGTGTTCTTATGAAGATTAAATGAAACAATAAATGTGATGTTTTCAATATCATATCTTTACATTTATCAGTTAAGATCATTGATTTTATTACTGGATTCAGCTTAGCTTATTCAACTATAGTTTTATCACACTCCAGGGCCTTTAAACTATTAGGTATTTTTATTTTATTGTTGAGCAATGAACAGTCTTTTTGAAACTTATTTTTTATAAATGTAATAAATAGAAAGTAACTTTTGATATGTAGATAGTTGATTCTTGCTATTCATGGTAGTTCTGTTCTGTAAAATCTCCAAGTACACATTTAACAAATAGTGCACCATTGCTCCTCATGGAAATTTAGGGCTTAGGCTTCTGTGAGCCTGTTGTCACAACATTTTAATCAACTGATCAATATACTCGTAGAACCTTGTTTTATGTGTGCTTCTGTTTAAAGACACCATATATAGACTTGATTCGTTAACATTTAACATATATATTTGATTCAAAGCCAACAGTGCTATAACTTATGCCTGGATGAAGCTTATCTAAACACATGTTTATCTAAAACACATGTTTTCCCCAGAAGGCACGTCACAGCCTTCTTGAACTTAGGAACACTAGACAGCACTTCAGCACTATCCTTGGGAGCTATTTTAAATGGCAAAATCACCAACAAAAAACACAAAAATGCAAAGATAACTGGCACTAAATAGATTGCAAAATGGGCACTTTGTAGTATGAGAGTTGAAACTAGAAAGCAGAGGGTTGCCTTGTCAACCTTGGCTGAGAACATGCACATGAGGCAACTCAAAATTTTCACCACTTTGCATACACAGGTCTACAAATGACCACTAAAGTGCCATGAGTATTGATTTTGTGGTTACAAAAAAATTTTGGTGAGTAGGCAAATTCACAAATACAGAGTCTGCAAATAATGAGCACTGACCATGTGTGTGTATACTTACCTATATTTAATACATAACATATATTTATATTAACTATAATATACATATTTATATTCAATACTTAATCCTATGACAGGTACTATATTAAGTATTTTGCATATATCTTCCCCTTTATTATAATAATTATATAATGTAAGTATCACTATAATTTTTACCAATATGAAATTGAAGGTGAAGGAGTTAAAATAACTTGTAAAAGTTCACACAGATACAACCACAATTTAAAACTGGATCTGATTTCAGAGCCTATGTTCATATTTTACATTATTCTGTATTTTGCCTATTTTACCAGAAGAAAAGGAATTTTTTAAAATCAAACAAACGGACAGCCATGACACTTCCTATAAAATTGGAAAACTACTGCCTTTGATCATAATATTTAGCTGAAATTTAAATAACCAAGCTAACTTAATTTGAAAACAAAGCTTAAGATATGTAAATGCCTATCACTATACTAATGCATGCTTCCAATTTTCAGCCATCCAACAAATATTTATTAAATGACTACTATGTGCTCCGAGAGGTGTTCTGTGTGCCATTATCAACAGAGGGGTGATGCTGTGATGCAGGAGCACACCTCAGAACTACTTTCTATCCATCTTCTAACGTTGTTAAGACATATACACCACCACAGCAACTTCAGAATCTTAAGGGTCAAAAATGAAAGGGGATTGCTAAATTTGATGCCTGGGAATTACATAAAACAGTGTGTTCAATATCCACTTTTGCTAAGAATGATAGATGCATTCATAAAAGTTTATATGTGAAACAGTCACTTTAAAGGACAATGTATCAACCGGGATAGATTAGACTCTCATGCAATAACAAACAACCCCAACATATCATAATAAAGGTGTCTTTCTTGTTCTTACAAAGTCTAATGCAGGTTGAATAGCCCTTCTCCATCTTGTAGCCAAGTCTTAAAGTAATGCAAGTTATATCTCCTCACAATCAATTGAAAGTCTGGGGAATGTAGAAAGCAAATGAGTTCTGGATGAGTAATGCCTCTGCCGCAAACAAACAAATTTTCTTGTTAATTTTAAGTATACCTAACAATTAAGATTATGGGTAATCTTATATTACCCTTTGATTAATGGTAGATAATGGGGAATACCTGTCATTTAAAGCTTTTTTTTTTCTCTATGCTTCAAATTCCTTCTAAATAATTCATATTGTTTTCAATACAAATTTATAAGAACAATTAAATGATACTTTCTTTTAGGATTCTCAGTAAGAACTCAGTTTCATTCTTATTCCAATTATCTTGTTTATATGGGTTCATCGTAAAGAGAAATAGGGAATATTACTAGCCAGCAAGTACAATATCTGAGCGTGTGAACTTCGTCAGTTGCAATCACTTAAATGAAGGGGCTTGTGTACTGTGTAGAATAATGTGCCCCCAAAATCCATGTCCACTCAAAATTTCAGAATGTGAACTTTAGAAACAGGTCCTTTGCAGGTGTAACTAGTTAAACTGAGTCATACTGGATTAGGCTGGGCCCTGAATCCATTAACCGATGTCTTTATAAGAAGAGAAGAGGTCACACAGACACACAGGGAAGGTCATGTGACAACAGAGGCAGAGACTGAAGTGATACAGCTAGAATCCAAGGAAGAAGCCACCAGAAGGTAGGAAGAGGCAAGGAAGGGTTCTTCCCTAGAGCCTTCAGAGGGAGCCTGGCCCTGCTAACACCTTGATCTCAGACTTCTAGCCTTCAGATAAGATCTGAGATTTCAAATAAGAATTAAACATCGGGACATATAAGCATATTAAGATTATGGCAAAATAGAGTTATAATTTCCTCTGTTTAGTTTTCATAAATGTCTTTAAATTTTAGGCCTAGTGGATACATTTGCTATCACTCAAGTCTTGCAGCTTCTCTGGAGCACTTCCTTGTTCTTAACAAGGTGAGGGGGGTGTGGTCACTGGGTTCCCCTCAATCTCTATTCTTGAGGTACCTCCCTAAGGTACATCTCTCTAACTTTCCTCTGCTCTCAGTCTCATCTATCCACCAGCCCCTTCCCAGTGCCTACCCAGCTCCTCAAAGGTGCACGGCCCGGGAGAACACTTTCCTTTTATATGCACACCCACACCACCCCATTCTCTCCTTGCTGCCTCTCCCTCGAGATCATTCATTAACTAGGTCAGAGGTCTGCAAACTCTTCATGTAAAAGATCATGTAGCAAATATTTTAGGTTGTGTGGACTCTATGGTCCCTGTCATAACTACTCAACTCTGCCATTGTGGCACAAAAGCAGCCTAAACAGAATGCAAATGAATGAGTGTGGCAGTGTTCCAATACAACTTCATTTATGGATGCTGAAATATGAATTTTATGTTTTCCCTGCATCACAAAATATTCCTTTTTTTATTTTTGTAACCATCTAAAAACATAAAAACAATTTTTGACTTGCAGGCTACACAAAACAGGCAGCAGCAGGTCAGATTTGGTCCTCAGGCCCTGTTTTGCTAAGCCTAGATCTAGATCACTAGTCCTCAACTGGGGTCAACTTTGCCTTGTGGGAAACATTTGACAATATCTGGGGACATTTTGTATCATCACAACTAGTGGGGGTCACCTGGCACCTAAAGAGTAGAAGCCAAGGATACCACTAAACATCCTGTAGTTCACAGGACAGTCACCCACATCCCTAACCAAGAATTATCCAGTCAAAAATGTCAACACTATTCAGATTAGAAATGCTGATCTAGATGGATTCCTATAAGAAACTGAGAACCCTCTCTAACAAATCTCCATAGGTTATGCAGTTACTAAGACCTTATCTAAATTCCTCTCTTCAGATATCCTTCTCAGAACTCTCCAGGTACAATTATTTTAACTTTTCTTCAACATCTTATTGTATTTGTAGATCTTCATGTTGTGTTTATTGTAGTCATGTGCGTATGTTCCCTCCTCCTTTCATGGTAAACCTGAGAGGGTGTCTTATCCACTTTTATATTCCCAGGACACAGGGTATTTTGCTGAGAGGAACGGAGCTAAGAACATAATGAAATAAAACCTCCAGGTTATGAACCCTCTTAAGGCAGGTACCGGATGAAGGAATTTCAACTTTCATAGAGAAGCTACTTCTATCCCTTAGAGTGGATATTTTATGTCCTAGAATGTCAGCTTTGCTGCATGCTGATGGTCAGTTACCAATAAGATCTCATGCTGGATGCAGCATGAACTCGTTTTGGCTAGAAAGCCTGGTGAGACTGGAGCTGGCTGGGGCTCCATTCTAGAGCCAGATAGGACCTCCTGTACCACTCCTGGAGGCATCAGTGATGAATGGGCAAGTATCTGTTGATCTTGGAGGCAGAAGCTAAAAGCTGTATAGCATTACATGAGGATGGAACAGTTGAGGCCACGGAGACAATAATGGGTTTGGCAGAATCACCCAGCTCTGTGATTGCTCTGCCCTGCTCCCTCCTGGCATACCTGATGCACCTTGGGTTCCCAATTCAGCTTCCCTCCCCAGCTCCTGATTTTCTCTCACCCTTACCCTACTTTGCTCTTCCTATCTCACGGCTCTTCGCACCCACCCTAAGCCTCTGCACTAACTATGCTTCTTCTTCCTATGATTTTTGGCGTCAGCTCATCCACACCCAGGATGCCCTGGCCAACACCTTTAATGGCTTCCTACCCGCACACATCCAAGCCCTCAGAACACTATGCAAAGCCTCAGTGTCCAGCCTCTCTGGAACTCAGGCCATTTCTCCCATCCTCCAATTTAACCTAAGCTCAAATCCGGTCTCCTCTTTATTCCTGTTAGCTCCCACCTAAGCCCCCTCTCTGCCTAGTCACACTGGATTTACATCTTGTTTGGCAGATTTCTGTGGCTGTTTTGATTTTTCTCCTCCCCAAGGTTTCTGTGACCTTGTACCCTGTACTCATACTTGTCCTCAAGCAGAAACTGAACACCAGGGTACATTTTTCTGTCACTCTCTGTCAGGAAGGAGAACATGGCCTTGTGTATGGGAATGCAGCAA
Organism: Hipposideros armiger; assembly: GCF_001890085.2. Classification (NCBI taxonomy): domain Eukaryota; kingdom Metazoa; phylum Chordata; class Mammalia; order Chiroptera; family Hipposideridae; genus Hipposideros; species Hipposideros armiger. Next base: position 651,013 of record NW_017731481.1, read on the forward strand.
AATACAGAATAAGTGTGGACATGTTCCTCTGTGAGGAGTAATTACAGATCAAGTGGTAAAGGAAACTCGCCCAGTGGAAGCAGCCTTAAACAGCAGAAAACAATATTTTACGTGCAAAATTATACAACACAGAGTTCAAAGCAAATGAAAATAGCTTCATTTTCCTGTGTGGACAGAGCTAACACTTACTGAACTCTGATTGTGGCACTGTGATGAGCACTTTGTATTTATTAATCAGCAATTACAACCATCGTGGAAAGCCTGTCGTATAAGTAATAGCATTAGAACCATTGTAAAGACTCGGAAAAGGAGGTTCAAGCTAGTAAAATCTTCAGATAATGAGTGAGACCCAGATATGTCTGACTTCATAGCCCACTCTATATGAACTACAATTTCTAGTAGCCATGAGAGACTCCAGAGACTGGCTGAGACCTGAACTAAACCCTGGAAGGCGGGAGGGTTTAGATCCATGACAGGAAGAGGGAAAAGTCTTGGATATAGGATAGAGGGGGAAAAGGCACAATGAGCTAATGGTGCAGGGAAGCTGCCTAGCAGAGTATTTGAAAATGCGTGTTGAGAAGACAGGAAATAAGGTTAGAGATATACAAGAGCCAACTTGTGCAGCCCCTGCACGCTAGGAGGACTAACATGTCTTGGAGTCACATGACACAGTCACCAGAGGTTTTGCACAGTATAGTAATAAGTTTTGTTTTAGGAATAAGACCTGATACAAAGATATACCTTCGGACCCTCAGGAAATCCCTCACAACAGTTATGTCAATGTTACCTAAGTTGAATTTGAGGTTCCCCAAGATGAAGTATGTGAAATACACATAAAGGAGTGAGTGCCCTGTTTGGCTAAGTATTTACTTAGGTCAGTGTATTCATTTCCTGTGGTTGCTGTAATAAATTACCACAAATTTAGTGGCTTAAAATAACACAATTTTATTATATTACCATTTTGGGGGTCAGAAACCTTAATTCAATATGCAGCCTTAATTCCTCCTTGACTTGTAGCACAGGTTCTATGGATGAGGATGTGGACAACTTTGGATATGACCATTTAGTCCCCTAGAGTCATTGATCTCGCCTTTGGGGCTCCATCAAAGCTGACCTGTAGCCGTCTAACATACATCCTTATTGGCCACCCTGACAGCCCCTTGGAAGAAACAGCACAGCATAGTGCACAGGCACCCAGATGAAGCCATCATAAAGTGCAGCGCCTCAGGGCTCTGTCTGGTTACTCAACCTCTCCACTCTGCTGAAAGTACTCATCTTCGCCCACAGAGTCAACTCCCTGTGAGGGGCCTCTAGGGCCAATCCCAGCCTTGAGTAGGCAGGATTGGAGCAGCCTGACCTCTGAGGTTTGCATGCAGCTTCCAGCCCTTTTATCACTTTGTGTTTCTACTCTGAGCTTCTTCCATAGTCCTGAGATCTACATCCTCTTCTGGGCCTTCACTCTGGTGTCTGATTCCTTATTTTATTCTCTAGAGACCTTGAGTTCTTGTTTTGAAAATGACTTACTATTGCCTATACTTGCCAGTCCCCAGTCCTGCCCCCAGCTTGATGCCTGAGTTCCTCCTTCCTGATAAGTTTCCTTAATGCCAGAGCCCGTTTATCTCCTGAGTTCCATGGCCATCCCCTGCCCTTGAGTTCACAGACCCTGCTCCCTATACCCACCAGCACTGCCTCACTTTAGGGGGTAGCTCCAGTGCCAGGCCTGTCTCAGTTCATAGAACTCATCCTGGAAAGGTTTGTCTCCAGGACACACAACATAATGTCCTCGTGTGCTATTCCCAAGGCAGCGTTTGAACAGCCCCATGGTAATCAGGAAATCAGAGGCTTTGATAGAAGAAAGGAGTCAAGCTGTTCTCCCATATAAACTCATTTACCAAGTGCTCACCTGTGAATAACACAATACCTTCTACTTTTCAAAGCACTTTAAAATCTATTATTTGCTCTGTATAAGGGCCAGTGAGACAAATTCCTCCAATCTTAACTGACAGATGAGAAAGCTGAGATTGTAAAGGATAATGGAGCTATCAAAGATTACATAATGAGGCAGAGCTAGGGCCTGAGTTCCTATCTCCTGACTCCTCAGCCAGTATACTCTCTGCTATATTACATCAGTGGGTCAAGCCTGCAGAGTCTGGCTGGGAATCTCAGGGTTAGAAAGACTTTAATGTCGTTCAGGCTAACCATGTAATCTAGGGACTTTAAATGTCATCTAGGCTAATGTCATTATGCTGAAACCCCTCAGAAAATGCCCTGCCAAGTGGTTAGCCAGCTTCTGCTTCAATAGTTCCCACAGCCACAAACTTCACCTTTAAGTATCTCTGAATATTGATAAACTCTTCCTTATCTGGATCTCAGATCTAACATGCTACTTTTCTACTCACTCTTTGTTTATATCTGTTGCATCCAAGCACACACATGCATGTGTGCACACACACACCTACACACACATGCGCGTGCACGCGCGCACACACACACACACACACACACACACACACACCATGAATCTTTTTTTCCTCTGAGAAGCCTTCCAAAAGGTTAACCCCCAAGTAGTCATTATTCCATGCTTAACACCCCCTGCTTCTTTTACCCGTCCTCCAATGAAAGCATTTCCACGTCCTTCATTGTCCTGGCCTCTAGTCTCTGAGTCTCATCTAAATGCTTCTCACATTGTGGCAACTGACATGACTACGGCAACCTCAGTTTGGCCTCTGATCTTGGCAAGACCTCCATGTGGAGGTCTGCTGACCCTGTAAGAACGTGGTGGGTCCAGAGTGTTCCTCATGCTCTCATCTCACAGCAGGATCTAGGAAAGCATGCAGAACAGAGATTCGGAAACACACTAACCAAGAACTGGAACTGGGTTTTGTTCCAGTGGCTCTGCCAAGCATTTCAGAAATTCCAGTAAACATGCACCCATCTGAAGAAGGCAACTCAGATGACAACTAATACTGTGGAACACCCCGTTGATGCTTAATCAAGGTGCATCTTGGGTAGGAGGAAAGGTAATGATTCACAGGTAGTAGTTGCTCACCCTCATAGGATGAAATAGCTCAGGAGAAGCAGTGAGTCATGCTGCAAGTATTACCCAGAAATCACCATAGTTCAAGAGCCTATTATTCATGGAGGGGCAGTTTAAGCATCATACCGGAGCACAGGAATTGCTTCTCTCTGGTATCTTGATTCAGTTGGTTGGGTTTTATATGTTCTTTTTTTCCCCTTTTGTTTTCATTATAGAAGTAATTGGAAGCCAACCTGGTTGGTTAGGCAGAGCAGTTCCTAGATGTGCACAGGGCTTGGAGGGTGAAGTCCTTCAGGAATTGCTGCTGGGCCTGGCTGTAGGCAACAAGGAAACAGGGCAGGCAGTCCTGACACTATTCAAGGAGCTGAAGGGGCTGCACCTGGTGACTGAGGAAGCCAATGGCCTCGGTAACTTTTCTGGTGCCTCTTGGTCCTTATCCTTGTAGTAACTGAGTTGTACTTGAGACCAAGCTTCCACCTACATCCTACGTCTGGGAATCAGGTTCCTAATTTGTTTCTTATACTTGGTTTCCAGCCCAGTACTCTTGTCTTAAACAACAGTGCCCTGATGCACTCCTAACAGCCCATACTTTCCCTGGAATCCCAGGACTGCCACCAGGGCCCTGCTACCACCTGCCAGGCTTTCTTTATGTCAGTATCCAGCTTGAGTCTCTGCAGGATCTCTGTACACAGGTTCTCCATTGCTAGTTTCTACCCTCCTATCAAGCCCTCAAACCCTCACCCTGTGCCACACTGCTATGCCTATCGTTTGCTTATACTTGTACCCAATGACTCACCTCCTTCTAGCAGGACACATTGCTTCATTTGCTCCCGCAAACGAACCCAACCCAAGCCTCAAGACCAATTTAGCTTCCCAGACTCTCCATTCGACCTGGTGCTGCCACTTTTCAAGATTCTCTTAGCTCAAACCAGCTTCAAAGGAGAATGGGTGAGAGGATGAGCTGCAGAAGAGTGGTGGGCAACCTGGGAGCTCTGAGCTACATGAGAAAGGGGGATGCTGGCAAAGGGCAACTAGAATCTGTTTCCCCAACCCAAAACGCAAGCTGTTTGCGCTGCTTTACCCCCTCCTCCTCCTCCTCCCCATTCCCAATCCTTTTTTACCGACCCAGCAACCTGGTTTCTGTCACAGTGAGGACTGGGCCAGCCAGCTCTGTGGACACCAAAACAAAGTCACTAAGTAAAGATTTTAGTTTAAGTACTTTTGATTTTTCATTTGGAATATTGATGGCAACTAACAAACTACACTCAAGTTATATTTACAGCTCTGAGGGTATTTGGATTCAGGAAAAAAAAAACTCGTGCTTGGTTATCTTGAGGATGTATTTAAATTCACAAAGAACTATTCTTGCCATTTTTTTAATGGAAATAATAGCTCCCAGGTTGCTAATTAAAGTGATAAACAAAGGTACAGCTTCTCTTCCATCACTACTTCCAAAATTAAATTTAATCCTCTGCTTAGGCAGAGAGACCAAATGGGCTAATTGTTTGTTCATGGAAAACAGATAAAAATGTTCCAGTGACTTTCTTTGAGGTACTTATTTTAAGAGATTTGAAAGTGAGTAGGTTACAAGGTGAGTATCCAAACTTTTAAAGTGCAAGAATCACAAGTTTCAACTAAGCTGCTGTTTATCAAATGATAATACATGGAGTGTGCCCCCAAATAAGTTGAGCTTGTCACCAGATTTCATGTTTCACAAACCCATCCTTTATCTGAATGTCATAGCCACCTTTGCAAAAACAATACTCACTAGTTAAACTAAGCCGAAAAATGTAGCGAAAGATTCCTTGCTATTCTCTAGGTAAAAGAATATCTTTTTCTTAAGAAAAACACTGCTGAGGATAAAAGCCAAGTATTGTTTTAGACATTCTCCAATTTTCAAAATACCATTTAAAAAAGAATTACACCTACGATTTATGCACAATTCATAAGACAGCAAGATAAAATGAACTGCTAGATTTTAATAGCATTGAAAGAGTAGACATCATGAAATGCACCCCCCACTTCTTGGGATTATAACCTAGTAACATCTTTCCCACAATGTAAACCTTTTCCAAATAGCCTACTTTGATTAAATTAGAATAGTATTTTTAGTGTCATAATTTGATAGACTTCTGAAGAATCTTTTTTAGGTAAGCACCTAGAAGGTCAAATGTTATCAACTTTTTAAAGCTTTTTTATTGTGAATGTTAATAGGTTTTAATCACAGGAATGTCATCTCATAAAGTAGATGAAATACATTTGCGACGAAATGGATGGACCTTAGGTGCTAAGTGAAATCAGTCATATGAAAAAGGACAAAAACTGTATGATTTTTACTCATAAGTGGAATATAAAATAAACAAAACAAAACAAAAAACAAAACTCATAGATGCAGACAGCAGATTGGTGGTTACCAGAGGAGCAGGGAGATGAGGGGGAGGGCGCAATGAGTAAAGGAGGTCAAATGTACGTGATGGATAGACACTGGACTTCTGGCGGTGTGCACGTGAAACTCATACAGTGTTATTAACCACTGTTACCTCAATAAAGAAATAAACAAGTCCTAATGGATTATGAACTTTATAACAAATAATATTTAACTTCTGAAAATAAGGGCTCAAGATTAATATTTAAAACACCATATCTATATTTTCATATTCTAAATAGAAAATTGTCTTTAAAAAACAACTCAGTTGTCTGCAAACAAGGGTATTTTTAAAAACAACAGTTTTCCTGCTCTCCACCCCCACAAAGGTAAGGACAGGATGATACCCTGTGTTATACAGGCCTAGGTAGGGAATGTACCTGATATACACACACTCTCCATTATATTATACATACTAATTATAGACTGAGCTAGGGGAAAACTGTGTTCTTTGCATAATAGGCATGATATCTTACATAATATGTAATAAATATGACAGACAACACCTTCCGAAGATGCAGGCTGCTGAATTACTAATTTGAAGGCACCAGGCTGAGAATGAGCACCTGCTATTGGATTTAATAGTCTATGACAGTAAGGTCTTCGGGGCTACCTACCCCTCCCTTAGGTTTGGAAGGACAGCTTCCATTAGCCTCTGATTCTGCCAGCTGCCTCTGAAGCAAGAGCCGGATAACGGGGACAGGCAAACGGCTTGAACTTCAGCATCTCCCCGCAATTACTGTTCTCACACATACCTGTGGTCTTGAGTGGAGTTTTCTCTCCTAGCAACAGTTTTAACCTTTTGGCATGGATTTTGCCTTGATAATGTGAGTCAGCCACCACCGCTGAGGTAAAAGACATGTTACAGAGTGTGCAGCATTTGTTCTTGTCCACCATATCAGCATCACTTCCCTGCCAGGGAGGAAGAAAAAAAATAACATTAAAGAGAATCCCAAATCTTAAGGTTTCTTTTTTCCCCATTTCATTCTGTTGCAAATGCTATTGACCACAGATGTCCTTATTGAAATGTCTCGTTTTTTTGTTCTGCAATCACTTTTTTCCTTTATGACAATCATCATCAAAAAAACTTACTCAGTTACTGACTTCAACTCACATTTATTTTTAGTGGCTGCTATTGCCAGGCAGGACAAATGTGCAGATACGAATTATCTGTAGAAAAAATGGGGCCCACAATTAGGCGAAAACACATTGTGTCTGGCACCATGAGGAAAAGCCTCTAACAGCACCTGTTATACTCATTAAAGCAGGTAAAATATCAGAGTTTAGATGGCCTAAATTATTTAGCAGAAATTATCATTTGACATTCAGCTCGGCATTTGACCAGATTTAGCCTCACCAGGCTACAAGGCATGGGTTCAAAAAGTTTTTAAAGATTTATTCAAGGCATTTAACATATTTCATAATTAACTCGAATATGTATCATAAAGCTACAATGATCATGCTGGCTGAATTTTCTAGGAGAGTTTTTATAATTTTCCTTTTCTTCAAGAAGGTGATTAGTTAAATGCTGCACAAAATACTTAAATCCAGCTTGATTCTTATTCTTTTGTAAGCGATAAAAATGAGTCATGATTCAGAAAAAACTAAATCCTTTGTCAAGCCATGTGACCAAGCTATTGTGCACACAGATCATCAATTACCTATATTATGCAAGGGGAAGATTAATCCATTGGCTCCCCTTTTGCCTAGTTAGAAATTGAGGGTAAAGTGGACTCTCAGATAAGGAGTTAATCTATTCCTTCACGGAACAGCAATAGCAAAGCACCTCTTTGTTAAAGGAGTAAGCCCAGGATGAGTATCTGGCCCCACAATAGGAACTTCTCTTATTCCCAGCAAGCCCAGAGAATGCAACTTAAAATGGTATGGGGAGAAGGCTGAGGGTGGAGATGGGATGGAGAAAGGGGACTACACTATGTATTTTTCTGCATAATAATATGTCCAGACTGCTGGAGAGAGTGCTGCCTTGCAAATTATGTGGCAGTTAGAAAACAAACTCTTTCCTTTTTAAGGCATTAGTCTGTAATTTCTCTGATAATTAGTGCTAGTCCTTGGGAGGAGTGGTGTGTGTGTGTGTGTGTGTGTGTGTGTGTGTGTGTGTGTGTGTGTGTGTGTGTGTATGTATGTGTTTTCCAGGAAGCTGGCCTGTAGTTCAGGGGAAGAGGGGAAGAGAGAGACCTCAGAAGGGATTCTGTGTGATTTGGAGTTACAAAGCCCCACTTACTGCAATTTATTCTCTTGACATTAGAATATGAGAGTGTCCCCCCTTTATTATAGTTAAAGAGTGAGATCTTAGGAAACATACTGCTAGGGATTGTGGGGGCAGGCAGTGAGACAAAACGGATCTTGTGAGGAGAGGAGGGGCTCTCTTAGAAGTCCTCTCCTGGAGAGGGACTCACCTTAGGGCAGGACACCTGGGTAGGCACTGAGGCTGTGTCCACTGAGTATGCCCTTGCTGAGGGTTTAAGTCTGATGTGGTTTGAGTTTTCCCCTCAATAAAAAAGCAGAAAGGGTCAATAAATACTTTTATGCCCTTGTGTGGTATACTGTGAAGACTGACTGGGTCAGGCAGTAAAAAAAAGGAGTTGGTTTCCCCTCACCTACCTCTCCAACCAAGGCTGGAAGATGCCACAGAACCCATGGAAGGGATAGAGCCCAAGAATGCCAGGAAATGACAAGTCAAGGAGTTACTGAAGGGTTAAAGCTTAGTAAGTCAGGAGTGGATCGCTCAGGAGGGATGAAAGACCAAACTGGTACCTTGCCATTATGTGTTAAAAGATATCGGTACTACATTAATTTTAATTAAAAAAAAGGAAGGTTGTCAAGGTGAAAGTGCATGCTTGCTTGGATAACCCATTTTATACCTACTTGTGATGATATATATCAAGGTATGTAATTTTTCTTCAAATTATACACAAGATCACAAGCCAAATTTTAACCCACAATCTATACCCATTTAGAATCTGTGCATCCCTTCTGCCACTTCCAGTGAAAGTACCAGTCAAGCCTGGCCTCAGAAACTAGTCCTTCTTTGCTGTAGTTCTAACATGTAGACATTTGTAAAGAAAGGCTGAAACCCAGAAACAGGGGCTAGTATCATTGCAGTACATATACTCAGAACTAGTTTCCAGGGCAAAGAATTGCCCTTAAAGTGGATAATAATCAATAGATTTGTGGCATTAATTCATTCAACACATTTTTAAAGAATCTACAAATTTGTTAGATTCTGTGTTAAATAGATATGACTCTGCTCACTGTTAACAAGGAGATTGGAACCAGTAGGATTGGAGAAGGCAGACAGAAAATAAAAGGAAAGTATTATAATCAAGGAAGCAGAATCTTCTCTTGGGTTCACACCCTCCCAATTGTAAGGTAAAAATACCATTAATATAATCTAAGCCCATTTGTGTGGATTTTCATTTTCAAGCCTTTCTCATGCGTAGAAGATCCTTCCTCATCACTTCTTGTATAAAATAGTCTTTCCAGAATCTGTCTTCATGCCTCCATTTAGTCATCACTTCTTGAGATAGAGATGCTTCTGACACTTCTACTGTCCTGCAGAAGTGAACACTAGCCTTTGGGTCTTCTATCTGTCCTGTACATACTTATTTTATAATAGAACACCAATTATTACATTTATGTGTTTTCATATTTGTTTCCCTCATGAGCATCTAGCACAATGCTTTTCACACAGGAGACTTCAGTTATTTACTGAATGAATGGAAATTGGGTTGTGAGGTGAATAAATTTACATGACATGACATAAAAGTCAAAAGAGGAGGCAGGTAACACATGGAAGTCCAGTTGTCACCCCAAATCTTTCAGACTCACAGGAAGATGGCCAGAAAAAGAACCAGAGGTATCAACAATTTAAAAAATAACTTGAGGATTCAAGTAGGGGGACATTTTCCCAAAATTTATGTTCATTTCATCATAGTTTTAATATATATTCCTGGATTTCTGCTTTCCTGGACAATTTCATTCACATCATCATATAGGAGAATCAAAGGATATTAGAAGAGAACCAATTGTAATGCAAGTTAATATTACGGAATGTAGTTATGCCATAGTTGTAGAAGAGGAGCCAAGAAAGTTTACCTACCTAACAATAGAAGGGTTAAGATGCCCTGAGAAATTAGACAGCCTTTGAGACCATCAGGACATGCTTACAGGATATTTTACTAAAGGAGCCAATGTAATTTACATGATGCAATTATAAATAACACCAACTCTGACTACTCTAATGACCCTACTGTAAAAACAAATACCTAGAAAGAAATCTTGATATTAACCAAGTGCCTGAAAAGTGCTAGAATTTAATTGTGTATTCTTGGCTATGTAAATTCCAAATTAATGGCTCCTTGCAGCTACAGATCATATAATCTGTATTGGCATCTCCCACTGCACCCAGAGCAATGTTGATAGATGGCCCAGGATAGAACTCCATAAAGTTTGATGAACTGACCTCAATATTTAAAGTTTCTGGCTTAAAGAACTGAGAACGGCCCCAAGCTATCAAGTAAATGAAGAGGGAACCTAAGATTGTCTGAAAACGGATTTCAAACTGGAGGCAATAATTAAGTCAGACTTTTTCAGTGCAATGTTCACATTGCTGAAACAAAAAATATATATATATTTGTGAAGTATCCTAAGGCTGCTTATTCAAAGCATTTTGCAAAGTTAAGAAGTTTTCATAAGAATTCAGTCACAGTGAAAAACCCTGGATGATTCTGGCCAGAAGTCAGACTTTTCCCTCAAAAATTTTTGTTTTTTTTTTATTAATTCAGATCATTGCCTTCATTCTCTTATACTTTAAGTGAACATAAAAAGCCTAAGAGATATTTATTCAAAAAATATGCTAAATCTCAGTAAGAACATCAAGAGTCAAGAGTCTATGGTACTTCAGCCACAGCTCGCTCTCTCTCTCTCTCTCTCTCTCTCTCTCTCTCTCTCTCTCT
>NW_017731481.1:663385-665210 GCF_001890085.2 Hipposideros armiger
TGAAGAAAACATTCATCTACATACCCAAGAATGTCAACAAAATTCAAGTAGAATAAGTGTAAAATGATCCACACCCAGATACATCACAGTTAAAATACTGAAAGCCAAAAATAAAGGGAAATTTTTGAAGGAGAAAAACAACTCATCTCATACAAGGGAACCACAGTAAGATTAACAGCTGACTTCTCATTAGAAACAATGGAGGCTAGAAGATGGTGTGATGATATATTCAAAGTGCTGAAAAAAACTTATAAATCAAGAATCTTATATACAGCAAAACTATTTTTCAAAAATGAATTAAAATAAATACATTTAGAGATTTTTTTTAACAGAAAGAATTTTCTACTAGCAGATCTATCTTACCAGAAATACTAAAGGAAGTTCTTCAGCAGAAAGTGACATCAGACAATAATTTGAATCACAGGGAAAAAAAAAAAAAAAAGAGCACCACTAGAATAAGTATGTAATTACAAACAAACAAACAAACAAACAAACAAAAAACCCAGAATATGTGCATATGTCTTCTTTCTTCTCTTAACTAATTTTACAAGTATATTTCACATGTATATATTTGTCTAGTTGGGTCAATAACATATAGAAATATGTAGAAATGTAATGAGAATAATAGCACAAAGGAGGTAGGTGGAGTAAAGCTGTAGTTGAGTAAGGAAATGACATAGTTTCTAACTAAAATACACAGGAAAAGATTATGATAAGCATAAAGGGTAAATAAAACGGTTACTACACTAAAATATATACTCTCATTTTCTCAATTTCTTTAAAAGATATGAAATTATGTAAAATAATAATTATAACAATATATTGTTGGGTAACATACACATGTAACATATACAACAATATGAACACAAAAGTAGGGAAGAGAGAAGACAGTCATACAGGAGTAATATTTTTATATCTGGCTAAAATTAAGTTAGTTTAAATCTTAAATAGACTTTGATAAATTGAGACTATATACTAAGCTCTAGACCAACCACTAAAAAAATAATTCAAAGTAATGTAGTGAAAAACCACAAAAGGAATTAAAATGATGCAATACAAAATACTTTCTTAATGCAAAAGAAAGTATTAAAGGAATAATAAGGGGAAAAAAGAAATAATTCATTTAGAAAATAAAAATAAAATGGTAGATTAAATCCAGCTACAGTAATAATAACACTAAATGTAAAATTATGATACAGTCTAATCAAAATAGAGATAGTAAGACTGGATAAAACAAATGACCAATCTATATGTTGTGTAGAGGAGACACGCTTTAGATTCAATGAGAAAAATGAGTGAAAGTAAAAGAATGAAGAGATATATCAGGCAAACAGCATCCATAATAAAGTTGTAGCAGCTATATTAATGAGACAAAATAAAACTTTGAACCAAAAAGTATTGCTAGAGATAAAGAGGGGTGTTTTACAATGACTAAAATGTCAAGTCCTCGGGAAGATATAACAATTACACGAGTACACATACATGCATATAACTACAGTTACAAAATACATGAAGCAAAAGCTGACAGAATTGAAGGTAGAACTAGATAATTCTATACATGTCTGTTGGATCTAGTTGTTTTAAGTATTCTCTTTTCTTCGATTTTCTTATTGATCTTCTGCCTAGCTGGTCTGTCCATTATTGAAAATGCAGTATCAAAGTGTCCCACTATTATTGAAAATTACCCAAACTAAAAAATGGGCAAAGGATCTGAATAGACATTTCTGTAAGAAAATATACAAATGGCCAATAAGACCATGAAAAGATGCTAAATATCATTAACCATCTGAAAAATGCAAACCAAACCACAACAAGCTACCACTTC
>NW_017731481.1:667133-673066 GCF_001890085.2 Hipposideros armiger
AAAAAAAAAAAGTACTGATACATGCCACAACATGGATGAAATGTGAAAATGTTATGCTAAGTGAAAGATACCAATCATGAAAGACCTTATATTGTAGGATTCCATTTATATGAAATTTTCAGAAAAGGAAAATCTATAAAGACAGAAAGTAGATTAGTGATTGTCTAGGAGTAGGGAGATGGGGAGGGAGACGTTAGGGAAAATGGGGGACAACAGCTAATGGATAAAGGATTTCTTTTAGGTGATGCCAATGTTGTAAAGTTTATTTTGGTGATGGTTACACTCTGTGAATAAACTAAAAGCCCTTGAATTGTGCATTTTCAATATGTAAATTGTATGATATATAAATTATATCTCAATAAAGCCATTATAGACAAAGCCTAAGAGATGCATTTAAATGATTTCAAAAGCTCAAAGAAAATAAAAGAAACAAAACAAAAACAAAAACAAAAACAAACGCTCAAAGAAATACTGAAATTTAAAGCATAGTTTTCTTTTTTTCCTTTTATTTTTTTCTGGGCATCAGAAAGGGGGAAATGGTGAGAATCATTTTGTTTATGTGGGTTCCCTTGTCGTATGCAAAATTCCTCTGAGCACTGGCTTGACATCCTTGAAATTCTGATCACTGGTGTTTATTTTGGCTAAAGGCATTTCATGGCTATACTGGAACTCTAACTGCAGCCACCACTAAGCAATACCTAAAGACAAGAGCCATCTGACACCCCCTGCTAGAGGCAGAAATAATTGTACATCTTAGCACATACCATGGAGTAAGATTAAATGTCCAATCAGTGCAACTATTTCCAGTGTTATGCATGTTGTTGTTTATAGGGTGGTATTTAACTTTGAAAAGACGCAGTAAACAGGAAAGAATTCTCTTCTTCCCTCTCACCTTACTGGGGCCAAAAAACCTACAACATATGATTCTTGACTGGCTGCAGGGTCCTAAGCAGTCTAGTCGCTCACTGCTCCCCTCTCAGGCATCCTGTTCCACTCTTAGCTCAGGCTGTTCTCTCCCCTCCCAACCCATTCAAACCACATCCAGATGTTAAGGTCCATTTTATCCCGAGTCCTTTCAAAACTTCTGAGAACTTCATCCACATCTTTGTCACTGACCTCTCCTCGTCCTTAACATCTGTGCCATAGTTCAGATTAGGTCTTGTCCTTTCATTGTTTTAGTAGTGTTTTTTTAGGATTGTCTCTCCAAAAACACCTTGAAGGCAAAAATTTTAGGAATAATTGTCCCCGTCCTTTTGCTCCACTCCCCCACCCCCATTTCCAGTGCCTGCCACGGGACTGGACACATGGTAGAGACTCAATAAACATGAAACAAATCGCTGCTGAATGAATAAATTGAAGTGGCCTGCCATTAACCAATTCTAACTCAGTCACATAAATTTTCCACATAAAATAATCTCTCCCTTGTCCTCTTAGCAAATGTATTGCTTTGTTTCAGGAAAAGGTCAATTGGTATAAAGTTCATACTCAACAGTGAAATGAAGATAGTGACAATGGCATGCTATTGTGTGTTTGTCCACATAAGAACAATGTGTCATGCTGGCTAGAAAGATGGGTGGTAACCAGACATCCCACAGAGAAGCTGCAGTATCTGTATCTGCAGAGTCTACATGGAAGCTGGCATGAACCTTGTGTTCCAGTGTTAACTAGAGAGATATATGTATACCCTGTCACTTGGATAGAAACAATCCACTTGGTGGATGAAAACTCTCCATTTCCACAGTATTGGGGAAAATGGTTATTTTGACAATAAAGCAAAGAGAGAAGGAAGATCTCTAGTCAAGAGGGATTTAGAATTCTGTGTGCCTTTGGTATTTGCAAGGCATTGATTTGTGTTTCAGTCACTAAAGAAATATTTAAACAGATGGTAACAGTACTTACAAGACCCCAAAAGGGAGAAATTAGCCAGAGCTCCTGAGAGAGAACAAATACATAAGCTAGACAGCCCCACTAACAAAGAGAAGTAGCTGATAACGATGTCACAAATAAATTGATGTGTCAGAAAGAACAAAGGTGGTACAAGAGGCAGGTGGGAAGAGAGGGAAAAAAATGTCGGAAAAAACTCTGAAGATCTCAAAATCTACAAAATGAAAAGTGATATTTTCTGCTTGAGACATCAATTTAAGGTTGGATAGAGACGAGGGAATTGTAAAGGTGGAATGACATCCATACCAGAAGATTTTCCTTCAGAGCAGCGCTATTCGCTCTCATCATCCACACCCTCAGACTCCACAAGATCAGCACAGCTGCCATTTTCTGACAGTCCTATGTGCCAAACATCGCATTAGGTGCCTTATATAATTTACCACACTTATTTTTCATAATAACCCTAAAATAGGCTTAGAATTTCTTCCTCTTTCCTTTCCCCCCATCCTCTGAATTCAATCCGTCAGCAAATTCTGTCACCCGTCCTCCAATTATATCCCCAAACTGCCTACTTCTATTTCTCAATACACTTTTATATTCTTTTCCCCATCATTCATGTTCAAGCCTGAGTCCCTCTCCATTGCATGCCACTCTGTTAGTCTTTATAGTACTTATTTCACATTCTAAAATTTCATAGTTTAGATATTTAAATTTATATATTTATTATCTGTCCCTTACTACTGAATTATTCAGTATTATATGCCCAGTATCGAGAACAGCACTGTCCTGTAGTACATACTACAGGCCACAAATATGGTCACATTTAAATTTTCTAATAGCCATATTTTAAAAATAAAAAGAACCAATGAAATCAATTTTAAGAACATATTTTGTTTAGTCCAATACATCCAAACTATTTTCCTTTCAACATATATTCAACCTAAAAATTATTAATGAGGTATTTCATATTCATTTTCTCATAGTAAGACTTTGAAAGCAGGTATATATTTTACACTTATAGCACATCTTAATACAGATTATCCTCGTTTTGAGTGCTCAATGGTTCCATGTGGCTAGTGACTACTAGGTTGAACAGTGCAGCTCTAGAACATAGTGAATAATTATTAAATATTAGTTGAATTAAAAATGAATGAAGGAGTCAGTGAAGAAATAAATGAATAAATCCCCATTTTTACAGATCAGGAAAATGAAGCCCAGAGAGTCTAAAAAAATTCTCCAGTGTGTCATACTTTTAGAATGTGGTGGAGCTGATTTTTTAATCCTCTTCCAGCTAAATTCAAGGTAGTGCTATTTTCATTACGCAGCACTGGCATCTTAGGTCAGTCTTCTCATCAAAAACTTTCAAGGGTTCTTTACTACCTAAAAATAAATTCCTTATCATGACAGTTAAAGTCTGCTAAAATCTCTCAACACACAATTCTAGTCTTTTCACTCACCACTGCTTTTCAAAAATAATATGCTCCAAGCAAACTGATTTTTTCAAGGTCAGGAACACCAAGGAGCCTGCTAAGAGAGTGGCCTGAAACCCCAGCTCTAAATTTTTTTTACCCCATCTCTGGCTGCTTGCATTTGTCAGATTCTGCAGGTGAATAAAGATTTGGTCCTTAGGTCTCATTTTTGTATCAGGTGGAGCACAGTAGTATCCCCCACTAGCATAGGCTCCTTTCTTATCCATCTTTCTATCTCTGCCCTAGCACAGTGCCTCGAACATAGTAGCTTAAAACTTTCCTGAAGAAATATGAAGGGAAAAATGATCCGATGAATGAACTCTCCCAATCCTCCAACTATATTGAGTATATTCCTACAGGACTTTGTTCACATGGCTCCTTCCAACTTGAATTTCCTCAACTTCTCTGCACGCAAGGGTCATTCAAATATCATCTCCCTCATCAAGGCTTCCCCAACACTCCTCACCACAAAGACATTTAATCTTCCCTCACGTTCGCAGAACTTCATGTAGGCCTCTCTCTACACACTTAACACCATTTAGCATGTATCTTATTATTTTTAATGAAATGTTAATTCTTTGGGCCAAAAAATCCATCATCCCAAGCCCCCAGCATAGTGTTTTGTGTGATGTGGTATGAACTAGCACAGAATGTTAAATTAAAGAGGAGCAGATTTGGATACAAAAGATGGTTTCAGCCCTGGCTTTAAATGTACTTATTATCCTTATTGAGTCTGAAATTCCTTCCCTGTTATGTGAGAAATAAAATTTACCTACCCTGTCCATTTATTTATGAGATAAAAGTCAGGATAAACAATGCAGTATATAAAAACATGCTTTGTAATTTGGAAAGTGCTATACAAATTTTATATATATATATATATATATATATATATATATATATATAGAAATGAACTAAAGAAGGATGCATATTACTTTATTTTATCTTCTTTATGGAGCTTACTTATACCTGATATTTTCTCACTCATTTACCAGTATATGTGTTTAATGTCTATCTTCTACCACTGTAATGTAAGCTTCTTGAGGGAAGGAACTATTTTGTTCACAGCTATATCCTCAATGTCTTGAAGAGGACCTGNTCCCTCACCTATCAGCTCCCAGGTAAGTGATATCATGATGGGAAGGTCACCAGAGTTAATCACATTCCCTTCATCTCCAATATGCAGAAGCTAATCTAATGTAGCCAAAAGATCAGGTACTCTCTTCTTCCATCCACCATCATACATATGACAGGAGCTCTATCCTAGGCACAGCAGGTCAAGAATATTGGAACTCTGCCCTTGCCCTAGCTCACTTGTAGGACAGAGGTTCTATGTCAGGAGGGACAATCTGAGAAGACCAGAGGCTGCCACCTCTGCCCAGCTAATAAAGCAGGGCTTTTACTCTAAGAGAAAAAGACACTGTCCCTGTCCCCATCTGGAGCAACAACACAGAGTTTTTCCTATAAGAACAGATAGGAAAGAGGTAGTCCACAAGAACAGAAAGCTTGTAAACTTTATTTGAAATAGGGTGGGGGAAAGTCTCAGGGTGCTCTCAAAAACAATGGAGATTTTGGTGGTAACCAATTAAGACAAACTGATAGCTCCGTGAGAGCACAAGCTAAACCATCGGCCAGCTACTTTTCCAGAGAAACCAGGGAGAGAGAGACAGCTAAGGAGAGCTTCCTGGAGTCAGAGCAAACTTTAAAGATTTGCCTCAAAAACTAAACCTACAGAAAGGACTGAATTTAATTGTGTCAGGCTATGGAGCATTTATATCCTAGAGCATTGACAAAAACAATAGAGCAATCATACAGCACTTAGTAGAACCTAAGTGCTAGGTGTGACTCCAGCAGAGGTAGGCTAGTTAACAGAATATCAGAGAAAGAGACAGTGAAAGGGAGTCCTGAAAATGCCATTGTCATCCCACAGTGACCATGCATACTCCTAAAGTAGCACCTCTGAACAATGACATTGGTAGCTGCACATCATGAGAGAAATAGACATTATTAAAATAGCCTAGCCAAGACATTGGACAAATAAATGAACAAACAATAACAAAAACAAGCCCTGGAAGATGATGGAATCATTATGTGGCATTGTTACAATACATTACCTAAAATATCCAGTTTTTAGCAAGAGCTGCAAACTTAAAAAATATGCAAAAAATAAAAAAACAGGAAAGTTTAATGCATACACAAGAAAAAAAAGAGGATCCATATGACCCAGGCATTAGGTTTTGTTGGCAAAAAATTCAAAGCAATGTCAAAGATTTAAAACTATCATAAATGTGTTGAAAGAATGAAAGGAAATCATGTTTAAAGAAGTAATGGAATGTATGATGATAATATGTTATCAAATGCAGAATACCAAAAAAGAGAATCAAATGGAAATTCTGGTGTTAAAAAGTATAATAACTGAAATGAAAAATTTGCTAGATTGTTCTCAGCAGTAGATTTGAGTTTGCAGAAAAAAGCATCAGTAACTTCAAGATAGATCAATAGAGACTATGCAGTTCAAAGAAGAGAGAGAGATAAGAATGAAGAAAATTGAACAGAGCCTCAAAGAAATGTGGAACACTA
>NW_017731481.1:675632-676679 GCF_001890085.2 Hipposideros armiger
TTTTTTCATTTTTGTTGGTGATTTTGCTGCTTAAAATGACCCCTGAGGGTAATGCTAAGCTGCTGCATAGTCTTGCAAAGCACAAGAAGATTGTGATATATTTTACAGAGAAATTACATGAGTTAAATGAGCTTCATTCAGGCATGAGAAATAGTGATGTTGGCTGTGAGTTCAATGTTAATCAATTGATAATAGTGTACATCCAAAATAAGAAAGAGGAAATTCACTGATGTGTCTGTGAAAAGATTCCAGAAAGTTCTAAAATGACATACATAGTGTATGATGAAGCTATGGAAAAGTGGCTAAATTTGTGGATGCATGAGATGATGACTGCTAGAAACAGCATAATGGACAGCATTGTTATGAGGCTAAAAGCCAATGAAATTGACCATATTACCCAGTCAGGAAAACGTTAAACCCTTCTTAGCTGGTGTTTTATTATAAAGGAATACCACATGTAGTCAATTATTTGTAAGAAATGTATATTAAACAAGGCATCTTTAAACAGAAACACACACAAAACAAGTTTATGTATCGATCAGTGGACAAAAGTCTTTTGATCAGCAGTTGCAGGAACTTAACCCTGTATTTCCACTGGGAGCAAGGACTCTGTGTTTGCTACTTAAGTGTTGGTGACTTTACAGAACATAACTACCATGAAAAAAATGAGAATCAACTGCATATGTCATTCAAGAGAAATAAAAATATATGTTCATATAAAAACTTGTACATAAATATTCATAACAGTATACTTCATAAGAGCCCAGAAGTGAAAACAAGTGAAAACAAGCCCAGAAGTGATGATTATTCTATCATCAGAATAAAAAGAAAAAAGCACTGGGCTGGCCAAGTGGCGTGATGGTTAAGAGTTGGCTTGGAATGCCAGAGGTCCCCGGTTCAGATCCCACATATGGGGGCCAGTGACACTGACCTCCACAGCTAAGATGCTGAAAAACAAACAGCTCAACCTGGAGCTGGGCTGCTGTGAGTTGCTGGTGACAGCATAGGCTGCAGCCCCTGCTGCAGTGGGTTGCCATGGGCTACCGT
>NW_017731481.1:679414-682018 GCF_001890085.2 Hipposideros armiger
AAAGTATCCACTTGTAAACATTTTTTGGTCACCCCCAGTATTTTTACATTCTCAAGAAAATAAGTGTGAGCCCAATTTTTTATATCCAGCAAAACTGATATTTAAATACAAAGTGTCCAAAGTGATAACAGGCAAGAACTCAAGTGGCTTTGTTCTCATGAGCTTTTCCTGTTGTATCTACTGGAATATAAGATCCAAATAACTACAATGATTAGAGAGACATCAAGATAACAATTGCTGGTAGTATGATATACATAGCTATTTATAGAATTAAGATAATAGAAGTTAATAGGAAGAAAGTATAGTAGTAATGGCTATATGCTTAGATAATGTGGATATAGTATAATAATTTTAAAATGAAAAGATGTGAGCTCTGAGCAACAGGTTCGCTAGTTTGATTCCTGGCCTGAGCTGAGCTGCCGCTGAGGGGCCAACAGGTGGCAGGATGTCTCAGCTAAAATAAATAAATAAATAAATAAATAATGAGAAGCATCTGTGCTGCAAAACATTTTATTTATTAGTTAATATATTTGTGGTATAGTATTAATATTGTTATTTGCAGAATATTATGTGTGTAATATTTTGATAGAGTAAATTATTAATTATGAAATATTCTAATCTTGTCATTTCCTGTGTCTTTGAGAATCAAGATATTCAATGTGGAAAATGGATAAATATAGGAGAGTATGTTAAAAACCCTATAATCATCATTGAATTGGAAGAATAAGTATGTACTCATGAGGTATTGTATAAACATGTATATTTATCACTTCTATCCACTGAAGAGACCTAAAAACAACTATAAAAAACTCAATACAACATCCCTGGCATTCAGAAACCATAACAGTCTTAAAATACCATCCACACTAGAAGAAACTCAGTCTTTTGGGGGAAAAGGCTGATTCCCGGAAGTATACAAGATGAGCCTGAACTATCTTGCCATACTAGATAACAAGAAAGCTATCACATACTACTATAGTCATGACACAAGATTTCATGGGCAAATTAAAGACTCCCACTGACAAAAGAGGGGGCAATCTGAACTTCAAGAGTAATTGCAATTGATCAAAAGCCATCAAATACATTAAATTCATTTATTACAATAGTATTTCTTAAAAGTCTATTTGGTTACCTTTGCAGGTGATACTGAACCAATTCTTTAATTAGAAAATTGGAATCAGGAGCTCCAAGATGGCAGAGTAGATGTTATAAATACTGTGCTTGCCTCATGCCATGAACTCATCAAAATTACAATGACATTATAGAAAAATCAAACTGGAAAAACCATTTGAAGTCTAGTTGAACAGAAATTTTATAACTAAGAATATAAAGAAGAAGCCATGTCAAGAATGCTAGAACGGTCAAAGACGCTAATGGGCTGGTCCCACACCCAGGTGTGGTGGTTGAAAATCAGGAGAGAGATCTCAGCCAGAGGTTCCCCATGAAGGAGCAGGAACAAGGGATACAGCCTTCCACACCAGGCTCCCCAGCTCAGAGTACTTGTGCTCAAAAAAGGAGCACCCATATTTGGCTATCCTGGCTATGAAAAACAGTGGGGATTCTGACCATCTGGGTAGGATGGAAGGCTGTGGGAAACCCAGACACCTTCTTAAAGGGCCTGTGCAGGCACTCACCCTGGGCTCCAGTGAAGGAAAGGTGACTCTGAGGCATCGGAGACATATGGGTAGAGACTGAGTTGTGTAACTTCAGGACAAGGACTAGAGGAACAGTCCCCTATTTCCCTGTGTAGGGCCCTCCCTCTGTGAAGCCAGCAGATGTAGGCCATCTTTCCTATATTGAGCCTGCCCCCTCCACCCAAATCTGAATCTGATTTGCCTGATGCGCTCCTCTGCTCCACCCCATTAACTCACGGAGACCCTGCCACAGCCAACTTGCATACCCCATGAGGCATTATCAACAGCTGAACCTTGCGAGAGCTGGCACGTGGCAGCAGACCTAGGTGTGTCCTGGCTTTCACAGAGCTAACCCAGATCTGGAACTGGTGGCAGCTATCCTCGATTAGTAGCACGGCCTCTCCCTCTTGCCTCCAGGTCCAGCACAGGCAGCAACTAATGGTGGATCACTTTGTAACTCCTACCAGGTCCTTCTTGGCCAGTCACTGGCAGTGACTGACCTGAGCGTGCCCCGGAGTCCCTACCAAGACATTCCAGAACCAACATACTTGGAGGTTGGCCTCAGACCACAGCAGAGCACCACCCAATTAGCCCCCAAAGTGGCACACACAAAGGGCGGTCTCAATAGGCACCAGAGCCCACTGGTGAGAATCCTGCTCCATGGGCTAAGTCCCCCACCCCAGACACACAGTAAGCTGTGGACATAACAAAACCCCACAGCCAGTCAGCCTGAGGGTCAATCCCACCCACAGACATGCCAACAGCAATTAAGGCTCAATTAAGGAAGGCACACACAACCCACACAAGGGACACTCCTAGAGCATCTGGAGCAGGTGACCAGGGAGACTGTGCCACTGGGCCCCACAGGACCTCTACTACATAAGGCCAACAGGCAAGGCTGGTAGACATAGCAGATCCATCTAATACATAGAAACAAACACAGAGAGGCAGCCAAAATGAGGAAACAAAG
>NW_017731481.1:684413-686030 GCF_001890085.2 Hipposideros armiger
CCAAGTGCCATTCAGTGGAAAGGCAGGATCTTCAATACAGAAAGCAGCGCATCGAACCTTAGTAACAGGGTGTGACAAGTTTCAACTTGTTTGATGCAGTCAGTCAGGTGTGAGCTATGGTTGAGGGAAGATGTATTTTAAAGTGTACCATAAATCATTCACCATAATGACAATGCTCCGTTTCACACATTGCTTCTCATATATGGAAATTTCTGTCAAATATAAAGATTACGGTGTGTCC
The DNA here is from genome assembly GCF_001890085.2 of Hipposideros armiger. Lineage (NCBI taxonomy): Eukaryota > Metazoa > Chordata > Mammalia > Chiroptera > Hipposideridae > Hipposideros > Hipposideros armiger. The sequence goes on from NW_017731481.1 coordinate 684,655, forward strand.
TCATTCACCTTGTTGACTGGATCTGGCACCATGCGACTTCTGGCTCTTCCCCAAATGATTCAGGACATAGAGGTAGCCATGACAGCACAATTAAAGACACTCACAGAAGAGGACTTCCAAAACTGCTTCAGAAAGTGGCAAGAATGATGGAATAAGTGTGTTCGAAGTGAGGGGGAGGATTTTGAGGGGGATTAATGGCAATGTGTCTTTTATTGTAATAAATATGTTTATTTAAACATTCACCATATTGTTTGATCACACCTTGTAGTCAATAATGCAGTAATAACTACGTATAGCGCCAGGTAGGTACTAGACTAGTCAGGGGGATCACTTCTTAAATTATATAAATGTTCAACCATAGACTGTACACCTGAAATTAATGTAAAATAATATGTCAACTGTAACTGAAAAAATAACAATGGGGAGAAGGTGAAGGGCAATAAGTGGTCCAAATTTCCAGGTATAAAACAATTAAATCATGGGGATGTAATGTACAGCATAGGGAATATAGTCAATAATATTGTAATAGCATAGTACAGAGTCAGATGGTTGCTGAACTTATGGTGATCACGTCTTTAGGTATATAAATGTTGAATAACTAATGTGTATGCCTGAAACTAATATATTATATGTTAGCTATATTTTAATAAAAGTCTTTAAAAAAGTAAATTGGTAAATAAGAGGAAAGGATAAAGCAATTTTTTGTCTTTTTTAAAAGAACTGTAACACAGAGTATCAAATAGTAAAAGAGGAACAAAGCTTGTTCTAAATTATTCCAATTAATCAGTGAAACAGAAATGATAGATTAAAACAGTTTTTTAACCTCCAATGAATTTCTGGATCTAGTCATTGAGCATCAATGGCTGCTAACATCACAAAAAAAGAGATACTCAGATATCATGTGCCTTTGGATAAAGAACTCAACACCATTTGCAGTCTGGTTAAATGCAGCAATCCCAAATTTTATCAAGTCTCTGGATCCATCTGCCAATTTGGAAGGAATAGAAAGGGCAGAGGAAAGTGTTGAATGGGACAGAAATATACAGCCAGCAGAACCTACACTTTAGAAAACTCTATAGGTCAAATGGGCCCAAGTTCTATACAGGTAAATTATAAGGAAAAGAAGAGAATGGAGACGCAATCTGCAGACTCAAATAGGTGAAAAAATTCATCAAGTTTTTAAAACTTGAGCAAGACTAAACTATGGTAATTAGGAAGGTACACTTTGTCATAAAACTATACCAAAACCTGCGAGAATGATTCTGAAAAATCGAGGATAGCATTACTTTTTGTGAAACAAAGAGGATCAAGATAAGGAAGGAGCAATGGAGCAGCTCTGATATGACTGGCAAAGATACATCTCCTACCTGGGTAGC
>NW_017731481.1:687690-688825 GCF_001890085.2 Hipposideros armiger
ATCTTCTTTATCCAGTCATCTATTGATGAGCATTTTGGTTGTCTCCATACCTTGGCTATTGTAAATAGCGCTGCAGTGAACATAGGGGTGCATATGTCTTTTTTTAATTAGTGTTTTAGATTTCTTTGGATAAATACCCAGGAGTGGAATTGCTGCTGGGAAATAAGGTAGTTCTATTTTTAATTTTTGGAGGAACCTCCAAACTGTACAACTCTGATTTTTAAAGTGGGTTTCTGTTACAGAAAGGCCCAAGTTAATAAAAGAAAATGAAAGCAGAAACAGTCAAAGAATACATTCAAATTTGTATGTAATAAAGGGAAATTTCAAGCAAGTGAGGAAAATGACATTATTCACTAAATGGAATTGGATGGTTGAGTAACAATATGGGGAAAATAATAAAGCCATAAAATAACTAGAAAATATAGAAATATTCATATAATCTTAGCATGGCTTAAACTTTTTAAGCATAAAATTAAAAAACAAAAACAGTTCCATACAGAAAAGATGTTCATATCCAATTTTATAAACATTAATATGTTCTGTATATCAAGAAATACCATGAAGACATTTAAAAGAAAATGGCAAAGAATATTAACCACATGTATTTTTATTTATTTTTTATTATTATTAGTTTCAGGTACACAGAACAATGCAATAGTTATCCTTTTCACCCCTCACAAAGTAACAACCCCCCTCCCCCATCCATTGCCCTCCCACCCCCGATATCATACTTATCTATTACAATTCCATTGACTCCATTCCCACTCTCTACTCCACATCCTGTGACTATATGTATATATAGTAACCATATGTATTTTTAAAATGCTTATCTATGTAACGAGTACTTGCAAAGCATTAAAAGAAAGATGATCATCCTCCCCCAAATTAAGCAGAGAACATAAACTAAAAATGTATAGAAGAAATATACATGTTCAAAAAAATTATAAAAAATATCAATCTTTCCAGTTATATAAGAAACACAAAATTTTTAATGAGTTATGTTTTACTCTTAAAATTGGATACTTTAAAAAGAAGTATCAAGGGCCGGCCGAGTGGCGCGTTGGTTAAGAGCTGGCTTGGGACGCCAGAGGGCCCTGGTTCGGATCCCACATATGAGGGCCAGTGACACTGCCCT
>NW_017731481.1:689798-691756 GCF_001890085.2 Hipposideros armiger
AATAGGTGAAAAAATTCATCAAGTTTTTAAAACTTGAGCAAGACTAAACTATGGTAATTAGGAAGGTACACTTTGTCATAAAACTATACCAAAACCTGCGAGAATGATTCTGAAAAATCGAGGATAGCATTACTTTTTGTGAAACAAAGAGGATCAAGATAAGGAAGGAGCAATGGAGCAGCTCTGATATGACTGGCAAAGATACATCTCCTACCTGGGTAGCGTGGTTACCAGGGTGTTTGCCTTAGAATTCATTAAGTGACACATCCATTTTTTTTCCCCAATTTTGTCTCTGTGTTTTATTTTCTAATAAAAGATTTAAAAAGATGAATTCCTGTTTAAAATGCACCTGGATAGCAGTCCTATGTTTCTCCCTAAGCATAACTCTAAAATATTAATGAAGACTGAAAAGGGTGAAAAGCACACTAAAAATTAATTTGACAGACCACCTGATGCCAGAATTTAGAGTGAATTTCTACCTGCTATAAAGTGTAAGGAGTTCAAATGAGATAAGCTGTAAAACTAGAATAATAATAGACTTTCTCTCAAAGGGTAGTAGGGAGAATTAAATAAATTCATATGTGAAAAGTACTTAGAATGGTGTCTGACCTAGAGCAAGAGCAATATTTAAGAATAAAATATTGTTTTTATTATAAACCTACTCAGAGCTGCATCTCATAAAAGAGACACCCTTAAAACAAACAAACAAAAAGATATCCTCTATCTTCCTCATCCTTTCCTCGGACCAGATTTGTAACAAACAAACAAGATCCTACCTGAATAGCTATCCTTTATCATATGGTTCTTGAACTGATAAAACACTAATTACTTGTCATCTTTCTGCAACCATTCCATTACATTCATTCTTAGTTATCAGCTGAGTAGGGAAAAGCAACTGATACATTATACACTGGTGGGTGTAACTTCCCAACTCACCAGCAAACAAAATGGGCTGCAGGGGCAGAGACTGGGAAAGCTGTAGTGGCTCAGCATTCTGGGAATTACAGCTTTAATGCGAGGCATTGACTCCTAATGTCAGAAAAGCAGGCAGCAAGGATAGGAAAAGATGCCACCCAGAGAAACAGAACTTGGCTGTACAGTTGAAAAACTTGCAGAAATTGGGAATTGGCCAGGAGCTGTGCACTTCAAGTCACATCTAAAAATGGTTCTAAGAAAGTGACTAGAGAATTGGCCAATCAGACACCAAGGGGAGTCATTTCTTCTCAAATTTATTTACAAAATTGATGGAAGCTTAACCACTGGAAGTTGGAGGAAAAAGATTCTGAATTTCTTCTGCTGGAAAAAACAGATAGTAAATAGCTGAGATGATTTTAAAACTTAAAAATGAGAAGTGATTTAGCCTAATATGAGAAAATATTATAAAACTCTAATTTTCATTTTTTATTATTTTTAATTTTTCAATTATAGTTGATATTCAATATTATTTTATATTAGTTTCAGGTGTACCGCATAGTGATTAGACATTTATGTAATTTATGAAGTGATCACCCCGTAAGTCTAGTACCCACCTGGCACTACACATAGTTATAATATTATTGACTATATTCCCTACACTGTACTTACAGCCCCATGACTTTTTTGTGACTACCAGTTTGTACTTCTTAATCCCTTCACCTTTATCACCTAGCCTCCCAATATCTCTCCTATCTGGTAACCACCAGTTTGTTCTCTGTATCTAGGAGTCCGTTTCTGTCTTTTTAAATTATTATTAAGTTTATTGGGGTGACATTGGTTAGTAAAATTATATAGGTTTCAAGTGTACAATCTTATAATACATCATCTATATATTGCATTGTGTGTTCACCACCCAGTGTCAGTTCTCCTTCCATCACCGTATATTTGACCCCCTTTACCCTCTTCTACCATCCCCTCCCCACTTGTCTTGTTTTTTTATTTATTTTGTTGTTCAGAATCCACATATAAGTGAGATCATATGG
>NW_017731481.1:693326-730460 GCF_001890085.2 Hipposideros armiger
TATTTATTAAACTAATGTTTAATAAAATGTGGTATATTTTTATATTGGTGTAATAAAAACAAAGTTATTAAATGAAAACAAAGTTATTAAAATCATGATAGAAGATATTAATGGACATGAAATATGATTCCTGATGCATTTCTAAGCTCATTCATTCGATATTTTTTAACAGGTATTTACTGTGCACTGAGGAGAGTGCAGGAAATAGCCCAGGTGACAAACCCTGCCATTGGAGCTTATATCATACTTGAGGCAGCTGATAATAATTAAAATAAATAAGTAAAATATACACTATATTAGTCAAAATTGCTAAGGAGGAGAAAAAATGAAAAGGAAATATGAAGTTTGTGGGAAGAAGTCTGTGAAATTGTAAAGTGGTCCAAGAAGGCCTCATTGTTGAAGGGATTTTTGAATAAAGGTCTTAAGAAGTGAACAACTGGTCATGGAGATAATCCGGAGGAAGAGCATTCTAAGTACAGGGAATGGTGATTAGAGGGGCACTGAGCATGAGGGTGACCAATGTGTTCACAGGTTAGCAGGGACTCCTGAGTAGCTGGACAGAGTGAAAGGAGAGGTAATGAGGTCAGGGAGGTGACAAGCGGCATGGTGCAAATCATATAGGACCTGATAAGTCATAGTAAAGGCACTGGCTTTTATGAGATGCAAAGCCATATATAGACAACAACCAGCACGGTCCACATATGGAAAGTAATATTTGCCTATGTATGCATGTATTTTATTTATTCATATAAACATAAGGGAGGGGAGCAAAGAGAGGAGTGAAAACAGAAACTAGAAAGATATGACTCAAAATATTTAAAAGATGATATATGTATATTTACATAAAATTAATGTTTTCCCTGACCTTTATAAATTGTCTAAACATTCCATATTGACTCTGTGTTTCTTCAAATAAGCCAAATTGTGAAAAATATATCAAAATATTTTTAAAGGAAAGAGTGAACAAATCTGTATGCTCACCATTTCGGAGGTTGACAGTTAACAGTGAGAGATCATGCATTTTCAAATGAGATTGCCTTTCAGCTCCTGGGGAAGAAACCCAGCAGTAGATGGGGCAGGTCTACAGGGATGTGTCTGTCGTATAAACAGAGCCACCAGAGTGACCCACTTCAATGGCCTGGGTCCCCTGTCCGATATGTTCCCCTGTAAGTAGTCAATTTCTGAACCTGTGCAAGCCCTCAAACAAGCTGCACCCGACCTGACAAGTCATAAAGGGAAACTGCCAAGGCAGCAAGGTGTGGGAAGCTTTCTGCCTAAATCTATAAATACCTATGGTTTTACGTCTTTGCCACCCCAAATGCCACTTCCAGTCCTCAGTTGTCTATAGAGAAGATAATCAGAAACAGACACTTTTACTCCAATTCCCACTGCTGTCTATATCGTTACGGCATTGGGGAAAAGAAATAAAGGATCAGAAATAAAGGATAAAAAACTAATGGAGGATTTTAAAGGAATACAAAATCTCAAACTGCGTTTACCATGAAGAGCTAGAAAAGAAAATCTAGATTTTCAAATTGTGGTACCCAGTCCTGCGGGATCAGCGTCACTATAGAACTTGCGGGAAATGAAAATTCAGGACGCCTCCCAAGGCCTGACGCATCAGTACATTTTCCCAAAGGACCAAGCACTCCAGGTGATTCTGCCCTATTGAAAGAATGGACTAACTCTACTGCAGGGGTGGGATGCAGGAGCTGTTTCCTTGGACTCTTCCTCCTTTTACTTAAGGGAAAGTCAGTTTGATTGGGGGTCAAAATGTCTAGCCTTCTACCAAGAGATCTTCATTGCTGTTTTGTGCTCTATTGTGGTCTCTAAAGGCAGGGTCTCCTCAAGATATCAACACCTACCGAGGCTCATGTGCTTTGCCAACTGGTTAGACTGGGCTGGAGTCGGGACAATTACAATTCCTCTACTGCAGGATGCAAAGACCACACACCAGACCTACTTTTCCCTCTTATTCCCTCAACTGCCAGCACACCGATCGTGGTGAAATTGTTTCACTGGTAAATTAGTCTCTCCAGATACAAAACACGGTCCTTCTATGACAAGTTCTAAGCACAAGTTTCAGACCAGCTGAAACCTTCTGTATCTCTTTTATAATCCTGTAATTTTATCTTTGATTGCTCAGTAATACCATCTTTTCCCAGGAGAGTGGAATCATCCTTTTGCTATTAAACCTTGCACACACTGAAGGCCCTTAAGTCCCAATTTGAAGAGGCCAGATGGAAGGTATTCTGAGATTCTCATTTACCATTTAATATGTACTTGGTCTCTGATGCTGACTGCATAAAAAGGTCAGAACAAATCACATATTCACTAGCCTTTCTATGTCAGCTCAACTAAACAAGCCATACAAATGAAATACCTTCTAATAGGAAATATGCAACGCAAAACGTTCAGTGAAAATGCGTATTCAGGAGGGGCGCCTCGCAGGGAGGCCACTCTGCTGTAAGGCTGCCCTTCCTGGTGTGTGCAGAGGCAAGTCCATGGCATCTGTGAGTTGCTGGGGCCTCGCCCCTCCCTCCTCCTTTCCCTGGCGCCTTCTGTTTGTGTTCCCCAAGGCCTGAGGGGGGCCCTGCCAGGTGGGAGGCAAAAAAGCCATTCCAAATGAACTGTGGACCTGTAGGGTATTGGCACTTCAGGGATCACTTCGTCCAGGATTCCTTTTTTCAAAATCTTTAAGCACGGGAAGCTGTTCTCTAAACAAATAGAATGTGTAAAACAGTTCAAAATTTTAAAAAAAGGAAAAACCAAAAAAAAAAAAAAAGTGTATTCCTTGAAAAAACTCCATGTAGTTATAACTTCAGAGAATCTCTGAACATCAAACAGGGACCAAGTTTAGCAAACTAAGATTACTGTGAGCATGTATGGTATGTTCCTCTCTATTTTACTTTTAAATAAACTTTTTATTTTGGAATAATTTTAAATATATAGAAACATTGCAAAATAGTACAGAGAGTCCCCATATACCCTTCACTCAGCTTCCCTTAATGTTACCATTTAATATAACCATGATATGTTCTTCAAGACAAAAATTTAACATTGGTACATAGCTATTATCTAAACTCCAGTCTTTATTCGAATTTCACTAGTTTTCTCACTCATATCCTTTTTCTGTTCCAGGGTCCAGTCCAGGATACCACATTGTATTTCGCACTCTGTTTTTCAGTTCTTTTTTACCCCTTTCTGCCAGCTTCTGGATTAGAACCTGCTATAGAATAGTCATTTATAAATAGCTGTTAGTTAACTAACATATCATTCTGAGTTTCATAACTGGTAGCAACTCTGTACTGATCATGAAGCAGCCCATCATGCAGTGTCACCAGCCTGCCTTGGAGGAGAGGCTGGCCTTACCCAGGCATTAGCACCCTCTTAGGGAGCTCTGGGGTTGGAGCAAGAAATCGATTTGGGCCCCAAATGAACTGGACAATATAAACAAGCCTTTCTGATTCCTATTCCTGAAGATAAAAGTAAGCCAGTATAGGGCAACATGGTAGGGCAACTCTTTGTAACAAGACCCTTTGGATGGCTATAATAGCAAATGGTTTAGGTAACTACAGTTATATATTTTTAAAAGTTACCAGTTTATTCAAAGGCTAGAGTATGAAGAAGGTCTGGGCAAATGTGGGAAAAACAGAAATCATCCGTGATTCCTTGGATTAGAAGGATCCTTTTGACAACAGTTACTTTGTAATTACATACTCACTAGCTTCCCATACCCTTTCCTCACTTGGTTCACCTCCACAATAGTGAGAGAAAGTCAGACACATACAGAGGAAAACAAACAAAAACCTTTAGGCAAAAGTGAAGTTTGCAAAAAGGCCCTCCAAGTGGCTCAGTTGCTTAAGAGCTCACTCAAGAGTGCAAGCTCTGAGCAACAGGGTCGCCGGTTCCAATCACAGCCCGAGCTGAGCTGCCGCTGAGCTGCCAACAGGTAGCAGGATGGCTCAGCTAAAAAACAAACAAACAAAAAAAGTGAAGTTTGCAAACAGCTTGTCTAGGCCAGGGTCCTCAAGCCTGCTCTATACATAAAGTTTCTGGAAGCACAAGAAAACAGCTTCCTGAGTGGAAATAATTGTCCCTCACATTCCTGAAATTCAGGTTCTGATTTCTAATGATATTCTCCATCTAAATCTCTGACATACATATACTTCCTAAGGTTCAACTGTGGCATTGACCTGGAATCCCAGGGACCCTTACCTAAAAATGGAAGAAACAAATACTCAAGTCTCATTCTTGTAGGTATTTAAAAATATTGACCACCCAGGTGAGAAATGGGTCAAACCCAGAAATGAACTTGGGGGCTCTCCTTAAACACCTTATACCAAAGTGATGTTTTAACTTTTGTCTTTTTTAAATTAATAAGTTGGCATGAGAGTTGTTAAGTTGGAAACACATTAGAGAAAACAGTGGGACATATGCAACTCAACAGGCAGCAAGTCACAGAGAGAAAGTACAAATGCCCTTTTATGTGTAAAGGGCACAAACCCCCACACTCCTCAGCCCCTACCCTTCTTCCCCATGGCTAATTCTGGCCTGGTGTGAAGACCTGCAGACAGTTCTGCTGTGTCCTCTGCAGTAAGACCACGCAACCATCTGTGTAATCTTCTGGCTCTCACAATCTTGGGTCAACAATGGACTCCCTTCCCATAATCCCACAGTAATAATGGATGTCTGCATATCAATTTCTTAGCCATGTTATTTAGCCTCTGAATTAGTTTGGAAACACCACCACTGTTAATGATCCAAATAAAAGCAATCTCATTCAGGAGATTATTGTCACCAGTGATTGTATCAATTAGCACTGTTGCTGAGTATGAATGGTGCTAGGATTAGCCTACCATTCAGGACATGTGTCCCCAGACTTTTCTTAATAAGCTTATTTTTTTATTTCTAGAAAGCATTATCATTGCTTTGGGGGAGCACAAGTATTGGTCTGAGGTCAGAAGCACTTGCATCATCCGTCCTCCCTGTTGTCATCATCCATTTGAGTTACAGAAAAGGATGACAGAGAGTATGACATCAATGGCCAAGCTAGGTCACGAGCCAGATAAAATTTCAGAATCATTGGGTAGACCCTTTTAGAGGTCCCTGTCTCCTGATAGCACAACCTGAGTGAGGGTGAGTGGGGTGGAGAGACAGGCTCAGAGCCAGAATAACAAATGTCATGAGAAGGCTATTTTTAAACCTAAAGGTGACACTGAGGGTAGAGGTTTCCTGAACCTTATCTTAGATAGAGCCTTATCTTAAAGCTAAACCATGTGTCTGCATGTTAAAGCTATTAGCTACAAGCATCTTAGTGGGTAGGGAATTTGGATTTCTAACCAGATAAGTTGAATCACAAATATCTTAAAGCCACTTCCCCGCCTCTCTTCTTATGCTTGAAATGATTTTTGTAGACAGATCTGTTTTTCTTTATAAAGAATGCTAAATATGTCTTTATGTAAAATGTCACCAAATATAATAAAGCCATATTCCAATGATTCTCAAAAAGCTTAATAATTATTCTCTTTTTTCCCCCCGTGATACACAAAAATAAAACTATGATGAAATCTCAAAGGGAAAAGCCAGATTTAGAACAGCAACAAACATCCCTCCCCACTCACAAGCAGGAGATAACTAAGGGGAAATGGAGTAAGCTGAATGAAGCACCATGAAATGATGGCAATCAACATGCAGAAGAAAACTGGCAAGTGGAAAGAGGCACTGTCTACATGCATCTCTACCTATGAGTGCATACTTGAGCACATGCACACACGTACAAACATGCACACACATCACACACACACACACACAAACAAATGCACAGCCATACACTCAGAAGCTAGTCCTCCTAGTCCTCAGCATACACACTCTCTACACAAGAAGCCTACCTTGTTTAAAAAGTGAGAAACCAACTCACACTCAGGACTGTGGCCCTCAGAGCATTGCCTGTGAATACTAAGGGCTTGTAAGCCTCTCCAGTCTTGACAGAGAGGGAGGGAAGAATAAACCTCCTTATTTGAGGCCACAAACGTACCTTCTCATAGGAATCATAGTGCAAAGATTGGTTACGTACGGTTGAAAAGGTTTTATCGATTCTCTACCTTAGGTACATCATGGGATAATGAAGATTAGTGTACCAGGTGGAGATCTAACCAGCTTTTATTATATTCTTTCTGTGGTGGAAAAAAAGGTTCCAAACTCCAGTCAATAGATTCATAAATGAATTGTTGGAACACAATACATTTGTACTTAGGTAACTACTGAGGAGGGATAGGGGCTAGATTTTTGCCCTTTGTCTTGAAGACAGACACTGATGGTAGAGAGAGTATTGTGTTCCCTCAGGGCAGTGAAATATCCTGAAAATGTCACATCTGAAAATGCACTCTGAGAAATGACTGCTGTCACCTCACATATGCAAACCTGCCTCCTCATGTCTGTGTGGTAAGCACCTCCTCAACCTTGCATCCAGCTACGGCTGCCCCCCTTAGAGCCAGATTAAATTAACTACCCTTCTTAGTTTTCATTTCAGTGTTTTCCTGTCCTCTGGATGATAGTTTGCTCTGCACTTTGATTTCTCTATACAAAAGCCACTCCCCAATGCTTTCCTTCTCCACTCTGCCCAGCTGAGTTGCCCTGGGATAAAAGCCATGTGAATATCGGGGGTGGGAGGGCAGTGGATGGGGGGAGGGGGGTTGTTACTTTGTGAGGGTGAAAAGGGTAACTATTGCATTGTTCTGTACACCTGAAACTAACAATAAAAAAAAAAATAAAATAAAATAAAAAAAATTAAAAAAAAAAAAAGCCATGTGAAAATGCGTGGGCTGACCACACAGTGGGGACTTCACTTGGTAATGTAATCCAAACAGGGTGGGGAGGGGAAAGGATGACAAAGGTGTTCAAAGAGCCAGATGTGGTATCTATAGTGGGCCTACGGCTCACAGGAAGTCATGATATAAAATTACTTTCTTGACTTTTAATAGGATTTGAAGCTTATTAGCTTGCACATACAAGTAGGTATCCTGCTGTCAGCCTTCCAAAAAAAAAGTTTCATTGTGTTTTAACCTGTTTTTGTAGATCAGCACATCATTAGGCATTGTTTTAAAATGACATCTAGCATTTCAGTTGTCTGACTCATATTCTGATATTTATAAATCATCTACTAGATGCCAGGCATCAGAGATGAATAAGCTATAGACTCTGACCTTCAGGAGCTCATGGTGAAAGGAGAAAGAATGACACATAACTGGGTCAGTTGACTGCAATACACTTGATATGTTCTAAGTAGACAAAGGGAAGCACTGCAGAAAGAATAACTTCCTAAGAAAGCTGGGACCTTCACAGAGGATGGAATACTTAAGCCGGGTTTCCAAGGATGAGTAAGACTTTGCTAAGCATATGTGAAACATGGAGATGGGAAAGGAGATGGATCAGTCTGGAAAAGGGAAGGAATCCAGAGTAAGGCACTGAAGGGAGGAGATGGAGTGGACAGGTAGCACAAACCAGGACAAAGAGTGACTCAAGACCTAGGATGAGGAGATAACCTGACACTCTTAGCTCCCTATGCTGATCTACAAAATCATTTCGCTAATCAAGAAATCAGAAGTCAAGACTGAACTTCTTGTTTATATATTTTCCACTATGAAGCTGGAATGATGACTCCTTTTCCATCTCTACATGGCATGCAAGTGGGCCACTCTGCGACAGAAAAGCTGCCTCGTTAGGAGCGGAGCCGTGGGGAGCACGCCCGGAGGGAAGTCATTTCCAGGCATTAGAGTCGCACTTCCTGAGACACCTGTAAGCCTGGTTACTCCTGCTAAGTCACCTGGAAGCAACTAAATGCATAGGTTTTTCAATTAATTGTAAAGTGGCAATCAGGCTGTGGGGAGAGTGATACGGAAGACTTAGAGGAATTCATGTCTCGGCATGGCTGTGTTCACTCACTCCCCAAAGAGGCAGGGAAGATGTAATTAGGAACAAAACCCATATAACATCTATCCTGAGGTGTTTCTTAAGGGGCAGGGGAGGGTTCATTTGTTCTGTCTTCTTTTTGTGTGTGTTTGTATTAATCAGAATCCACTAAGGCACTGGGTATAAATGTCTCACGGTGGATGTATTAGTGTAATGCAACATACACATCTACTCTAAATGGGGCACAAGGAGCAGTGGATTGAAAGCACAACGCTTAGTTTTTGCTGATCCTGAGCAGCAGTCACAAAGGAGGACCTGTCAAACCATCCATTAGGATGCTCTCACTTTGGGGCTATGTGTACTGAGGACCACTTTAGAATAATGATTTTATTTCCACCTATTGTCGGAAATAGTGTTGCATTTTAAAAAAGGGGGGGGAGGGGGTTTAGAATGAGAGATAAGAGAAAGACTAAAAATTAATGAACATGTTTCTGAATATGTATTGTACACAATTATATAATTTAATAATATTTATCATTTTACCACCTGAGCCATGATACCCCAATGTCCATTCTGCTTTGCCTCTCTTTTTTCTCAACACTCAAGACTGGTACTTCCCTAGATCAATCTTTTACCTGATTTCCAACACCCCATGTTGTTTGACAGAGTTCATTATTATCTCAAATAGTATGCTGGCTAAACACGACAGACTAGCACTCTAAGAAATAAAGTCTGTCCTATTTCCCTAATTAGTAGTCCCTTGCAGACTACCCAGATGCACCTGCCTTAGTGCAAACTCTGAAGGCTAATCATGTTGCCTTTATTTGGTCGGAGATGTTTTGTGCTAAAGCAGACCGACTGGAGGAAACCTGCTCCAATTGCATTTTTTTCATTCATTCAGTAGCATCAAGTTCATAGGAGTGAACTTCTCAAATAGTTTCAAAAAAACGTAACCAACCATCAATCATTCAGTAACTGATTAAGTAGACAGTCAATTATATAAACCTCTTGTTCCTCAATTTTCCATCTCTTGACTTTTGGCCTTTCCACCATGTTACTGCAGATGGCTCTTTCACCAGACAATGCCAGTGAAAAGAGAGAAAATGGGAGTCAGGCAAGTGGTCTCATAGTTAGCTGCTCTGTGCCCCATCAACCCTGATTATCCGCGGTTGGCTGAGAATGTATTTTAGGCCAGAGGTCGACAAAGTATGGCCCACAGCTCAAATTTGGCCCACTGCCTGCTTTTTATAAATGAAGTTTATTGGAGCGCAGCCACACTCATTTGCTATGGCTGCTTTCTGCACTACAACAGCAGAGTTGAGTAGTGGCAGCAGAAATTATATGGCTCAGAAGGCCCCAAACACTTACCTTCTGGCTCTTTACAGAAGCCCTTTGCCGACCCCTGTTTTAAATGCTTGGGCGAGTGAGCTTGGGCTAGAACATGCTCTGATTAAGGCAAAGTCCTCACATTCCCTAGCTCATTCGCCCAGATTTCACCTAGCCACCAACAGGAACATTATAAATGTCAAGGTCACCCTAGGTGACCAGAAATATGGAAAAAGATATTTTGGAAGAATACTTTTAATTGCAAATAAAACACCAAATCAACTGGCCTGAGGATTTTGTTTTCTCATATAATAAGTTGAGAGGTAATTTAACTCCAAGATTAGTTTTGTTAGCAGCTTGGCGGCTTGACAAATACCCAGGTTCTTTTGATCTTTCTGGTCTGCCAGGCTTGATTTGTCTGATTTGTGGTTCAGGCTCACTCTCCTTAAGGTCCGAAGATGGCTGCTAGAATTCTAAGTCATCTCATGCTGACACAACAATGTCCAACACCAGTAGAACAATCTTTTCTTATGTTTACTTTTAAGATTGAGTGAAACTGTTTGCATAACTGCCACACTCACCCTCAGCCGTCATGCCCTGTATCTCAGTAGCCAGAACCGTGACTGATAAGGACACAAGGGCTACTGCTTACTCTGATCAGTATGCAGCTGTTGGTGCTGGGATGGATGTCTCTCTCCCCAGAAGTTTATGGCTTAGCTGAGAAGGATGAATATGTGAAAAACAATTGGGGCTCTGCCAGGAGGAAAAATGAGAGGGAGGATGGGTGTTGAGTAGGCACCTGATAATGTCTATTACAGGCTGGCATGAATCCCTTTCCACCACTAGAAGAATAACTCACAAGGTATGTCTGATTACTGAGGGACAAGTTGTACTCCATGTACCAAGTATAAAACTTTACATGTACAGTAGAGAATACCTTCTATTTTAAAAATAAAAATAGTTCTATGAAGTAGCACTATGAACCTGGGTATATCATTTTATTTCTCTAGACCTTATAAGGTTAAGACAAGATGAAAATCCCTTCAAGATCTGGGGTACAAAAACATTATTAATTCAAAAACTTGAATAAAGAAACATAAGGTATTTGAATAAATACTTTCTATGTTTTTATATTTATAAGCCTCATTTTTACACAAAGAATCTGAGCTAACCTTAAGAAAAACCACCTAAATACCAAAAGGGATAATAAATACTCATGGGAATTGGTGCAATCAGAGATTAAGGGAAGGGGGGAAGGGGATGGGGGAGAAGGTGAAGGGATTAGAAAGTACAAATTGGTAGTCACAATACAGTCACAGGGATATAGTATGAGATCAATAATGTTTTAAAGATTATGTAGGGTGTCAGATGGGTACTGGACTTATTGAGGTGGGTCACTTCATAGACTGTGTAGATGCCTGACCACTTCACTATACACCTAAAGCTGAAGTAAAATAATGTTGAATGTTAACCATAATATATGTGTGTGTGTGTGTGTGTGTATATATATATATATACACACACACACACACACACACACACATATAGTCACAGGATGTAAAGTACAGCACAGGGAATACAGTCAATGGTATTGCAACAGTTATATATGATGTCACAGGGGTAGTAGGTTGGGGTGGGGTTATCACTTTGTGAGGGGTATAAATGTCTAACTATTACATAGCTTTCTATACCTGAAACTAAAAGTTAATTAATAAATTAATTAATGCACACACAAAAAAATTAAGGGAAGGAAAACATTAAAGACAGAGGTAAAGGGAGCATGTAGAAATGGAAACATATGTTCCTGGAGAGTTGCTTGTAAAAACAAGCTAAAACTTGATTTCTAAGTTCTCTATCATTTGAAACAAGAAGAGAAACACAGTAAGTTATAAAACTGACAATGTCCATGAGCTAAAAGCACAATACTAGTTTAGAGGAAGTATAGCTTTGCTTGATATTAAGACTTAAGGTAAATTTCACTCATGTCTCCTAATAAAGAGAACACTGCAATAAATATCATTCTTAGTATCAACATTTTATTTATTTTTTTGTTTGTTTGTTTTAAGAGTTTATTGGGGAGGGCTGGCCAAGTGGCTCAGTTGGTTAAGAGCTCGCTCAAGAGTTTGAGCTCTGAGCAACAGCAGTTCAAGTCCCAGCCCGAGCTGAGCAGCCGCTGAGCTGTCAACAGTTAGCAGGATGGCTCAGCTAAAAAAAAACAAACAAAACAAAACAAAAGAGTTTATTGGGGAATTGGGGGAGGGGAAACAGCATTGGGGAATGGGGGAAGGGGAACAGACAAGTTGCTGTCCTTTTGTTCTTCAGTCTAGTTGTGGAGGACGTTGCTTCACTGGCCCATGTTGGTATTATCATTGCACTCTTCCCGGGTGAGGCAGATCGGTCGCTGGCCATTGGATGGCCACTCACAGCAGTTCATGAAAGCTCACGCCAGCTGCCGGCCAGCCCCACTGCAGCCTACGCCATCACAGGTGACTCACGGCAGCCCAGCTCTAGGTCGAGCTGTTGTTCACCATCTTAGCTGTAGAGGGCGCAGCGTCACTGGCCCTCATATGTGGGATCCGAACTGGGATCCTGCTTCTCAGAGCTGGCGTCCCAAGCCAACTCTTAACCAACGCACCACTGGGCTGACCTCAGTATCAACATTTTAAAGTATGATATATTAAAGTAATGCTAACCACTTAAACAAACAGACCCTCATATTTCAATGCCTTAACACAATAAAAATTTATTTCTTGTTCACATAACATCCAGTATTGGTGTTTCAGGCCAGTGGGCGGCCGTGATCTTTCTATCTTGTGGGTTCATTCTTCTCTAGGGACGCAGAGCCATCTGCATTTAGCTAAAGCAGGGTTTCTCAACCTTGGCCTTAGTGACATTTTAGAACAATGTTTTATTGTGGAGGGCTATCCTATGCATTGTAGAACGTCTAGAAGTACCATAGGCCACTACCCATTAGGTGCCAGAAGCATGATGATCAAAAATGCCTTCAAAAATGACCAAACATCCCCTTGTGATGAAATTGCTTCTGGTTGAGAACTGCTGAGTTAGAGAATAGGGAAAGAAAGAGTACAGAAAGCACATCTCCTTTTTTATTGATGGGTAATTTACACAAATGGTCAGATCTTAGGTGTTCCGTTCAATGAGTTTTGACAATCACAACATCTGTGCAATAATCACCATCCAAAACAAGATGCCAACCCAGAAAATTTGCCTTACCCAGAAAATTCCCTAGTGTTCTTGTCAATCCATCATTCCTCTCCCAGGCAACTGCTCTCTAATTTCTATCACCATAGGTTACTTTTGTCTATTCTTGAACTGCATATAAATGGAATAATACAATGTGTATCCTTTTGTGTTTGGCTTTTTTGCTCAACACAATATTTTGAAACTTATGCATGCTGTTGCATAAAACAGTAGTTCTTTCCTTCCTGTTGCTGAACAGAATTGCAGTATATGAATATACCACAAATCTCTTTATCTATTAACTGTTGCACACTCTTTTTTAAAGTTTTATCCTGAAAGTGATGTGCATCACTTCTGTTCACATCCCACTGGTGAGAACTAGTGCTAGGACCCACAAATGTAAGAAGGAATAGGAAGTACATTTTTAGCTGGGCAGACACTTGTCAGTGACAATTCTGTACTCTGTAAGGTACAGCATAAATCTTTTGAAGGACAGTTCATTATCTCTGTTATATCTAGCATCTGAATGGGAGAGCTATGTATTGCTTCTCACCTTTAGGTTAGAAGAGGTAAAAGCTGTTGGAAGTACTTGCATTACATATATAGTGAATTTTGAAATATAGTCTGAAAAACTATCAGCTCTATGAACATTCTTACAAGTCAACAAAATAAACTCATATTGCAGTCTATTATCCACATATTCTGACTAAATAGTAAATAACCAATCAATATTCACAGCAATAAAGAACTTTCAGCTAATGCATATTACTGCTTTTTGTACATTTTTTATCTTGAAGCCTCAATATTTAAAAATTAAATTATTTGGCATTGATTAGAACATGATTGATCAGGTATAAGCAGTAATATGCTTGAATTACCATATTATGTTGAAAATCTACAGACCTGTAATTCACAAAGGCTCAACTTGAATTTCATGTGATGAATATATTTGTTTTAACTTAAAGTAAAAAGAAAAACTATAATTAATAATAGGAATGTAAATTGAGTATTTATTATATACATCCATGAATGGAAGCCCATTCTTTTCATGAATAATTTCAGAATAAAATCTTTCCCAGACCAAAATCTTTCCCAGACCCTAAAAACATGCCAAGAAAACATGGCAATCTTTCCTGTTTAAATAACGCTGAAGGGTAAAGGAGATCAGCATTCTCTGCTTTATTTTTACTAATGACTTAACATGTACAAAAACTCAATACAAATACATAAAAGAAAAACTGTGATTGAAGATAAGTTGACACAAATATACCCCTCATTTCTAAAGATGGGCTTATCTATAATATTAGGTTTGCATCATATAAAAATAAATTTTTATATATGTGCATGACTGTCCTATCATATGATAACCTCTTTGATTAGCCTAATGCAGGGGTCGGCAAATTTTTGAGAAGGAAGAGCCGCCAGGGGTCAGCAAACTGTGGCTCACGAGCCACACGCGGCTCTTTGGGTACATACATGTGGCTCTGAAGTAAAATTGAAAATGAAAGTAAAACTGTCATAGTTTCATTTATAAAATTTTTAAAGGATATTATTCACATAATGGTGATTATGTAAAAATATATTTATGGCTCTTGAATAATGTTTAAATTGTTGTGAGGGACAGAATTGGCTCTTCCAAGGGTCGGCAAACTTTCGAGATGGAACATACCCAAAGAGCTGCATGTGGTTCGTGAGCCGCAGTTTGCCAACCCCTGGCCTAACCTAACACCTTCACAGCACTTATTTCTTTATTGTCTTTAAAATACTTCATTTGCACTCATTGTGTATTTCTGTGTATGTGGGTTCTTAAGTGTTTCCAACGTGTATTCTTTCAGAGGATTCAGACCTAAGTGTGTACATGGAGGGTCTGATCAGGGTAGGCCTGCCAGAGGGCTCATAAGAATCTAGGGAAACCCCGAGTAAATAGCCTTCCCCACACCCCTGCCCAAAGGAAGGGCAATCAGACCTGGCTCAGAGGAAAAGGTCTTGATAAAGTGCCTGCAACAGGAAGGTCAGACCCAGTGCAGCTACAGGAGGCAAGCAGGCCCAGGAAGCAAGGGAGAGCAGGCTCAGGCGGACAGTCAGCGTCAGACAGAGCCGGACAGCACACAGTGAGCGTCCTGGGGCTGCAACCCTCAGAAGTCCAAGCGGAAAACAGGCATCTGCATCAGGACAGCTGGCCCAAAGGGAGCTGGGCCCAAACCATGGGGCTGGATTTGTATGCAGGACTCGTATGCCCAGGAGGCATGGGGACAGAGAGGAATGGGCTCCTGCTCTGGAGTGGCAGCTAAGCCACCAATATGAAACTGAGGCAGAGGAAGAAGGACAGTTTGACAGCTATCTAAAGTAGCCAAAGGTCCATAAAGTCAGGCTAAGTCTTGAAACAAGACTGATGCTGGTTTCAATAGATGTGGGAGAGACCTTCATCACCCCTTCCCAAAAGGGCCTGAGGCCAGCATGCCCCAGTTGCCTCAACTGTGGGAAGAAGAGGAATACAGAAGTTGGGAAACAGGGACACCTGTCAGGAACAGGCTGAACATGACCTCCTGCTTTTAATTAAAAAAAAAAAAATCTTACCGCAATTGAAGTAAATGGACATTTTTTATAAGAATCTGAATCCATCTCTGCAGGAAGAAAGTTATTACAGAGGGTTCAGTGGGCAGAATAGACCCCATTCTTGGACCTTCATTAGGTTTGTTATTGTCTTTGTGAAAAATCAAAGCTCTGGTATATTTCACTTCCAGCTTAAAATGCCTCAAATCTCTATTATGTTCTACATTTTGAAAGTTGTTGCCAGGAAGAGAGCAACTGCCTCTAATTTGCAATGCATGCCTAGTCATAATGTTAAGTCACAGGACTTGTGTTAATAATATTATACACTTCAAAGTGAATCTTGTATATGCTACAGAATTAACAAGAGTTTTTCAGGGGACTGTTAACAAGTTGCTGAAATGCAAAAGCTTTGGGGTTTTGTTGGGCAGTCATAGCCTATTACAAGTTGTGTCAAGGCAATTTCAGGGGCAGGCAAAAGAGAACTGCTACTCTCTGTGGAGCCGTAGGCACTACTTTCAGATTTCATTAAGAATGACATACACATTCCAGATAACTATTATAGGTGGGCTCCATTTTAAGAAATATTAGCTGTGAAAGGCAACCTTAGAACATATCTAAGTTTGCTGGAAGTTATTTACCTCAATAAAGGATTTTCTATTTATCCAACAACTATCATTCATTCATTCATTCATTCATTTAACAAATCTTGCCTGAGCCTTCCCATGAAAAGGAGACTACTATGAGTGAGACACAATCCTAGCTGGAGGAACTGATACCCCTGAAAGCACAAATTAACAATTAGCTACATCCAGGAGGTGACAGGTAAAAAAAAGATGCTATAAACATTAAAATGATAGAGATGCCATTTCCAGCAGGAAATTCAAGGAATACTTCACAAAGAAGATAGTAGACTCACTGAGACTCAGAGATAGCAGGGTTTTAACAGTGAGTGAGTGCAAGTAGAAAAGACGAACAATCTAGACATGCATAAAAGGGTGAGCAAAGGGTGGGGACAGGAAACTGTAAGGCATGTGAGGGGCACAGAAAAAGGGTCCATTGGTCTGGGTGTGGATTTTGAACAGGAGAAAGGGAGTTGGAAATAGAATTGTAAAGGTAAGTTGGAGCCAAATCAAGAAGAGCCATAAATGCTATGGTAAAGAATGTGTGATGGACTTGTTAGGCAATCAGCAGCCAAGAGGCTTTCTGCAAAGAAAAGAATAGGATTAATGCTTGTTTAATGACAGCAACATTTGCTTCTGAAATGCTAAGCATCATCTACAGGGAAAGAAGATGGAGAGCAGCAATATCAGATAAAATTACATCACCATAGTTCGGTGGAAAAGTGACAGAGGCCCCAACCCACGTAGATCCATATATGGAATACACTTAGCAGTAATGTCACATGTGCAGTCGCCTATAGGGGACTCATTGTGCTATACAAGACATATCATGGTGCAGCCCAAATGGAACATACATTTTCAGTTAGGGCTTCAAGGAGGAGGTGGCTCTTCCTCCCAAAAGAGTTTTTCAGTGGTCTCCTCATCACTGGCTTGAGGGAAGATGCAGACACATACAACAGGTCCAAGGGACAGAACTGTATCATTTTGGTGCCACTGCAAGAGCTAAGAAAACAGTTGTCAAAGACAACTTCTGCATAGGACCAAACCAAGACCAGATTATTGATGAAAGTCTGGAACAAGAAAGTACTGAACATTCTAGAGCAGACCAGACTCTCGGGGACAAGAGCAGTGGGAACCTCAGAGAAGAAGCTCTATACAAGGTCAGATCAGAAACAATTTCCTCGGTGTTGCCACTGAAGGTTACTAATAAGTCGTTTCATAAGGAGGAACTGGAGATTACTGTGAAAATCCACTGTCTAGTCTTGTATACTTGTGTGTAAGTCTGTATGGGAAACCAACCACTGCTCCTCTTGGGGTATAGATGTGATTATTCATAATGCATCCTTTTATCAGTGCTATAAAGTACCAAGAGGAATAACCTCTCTAGGTATTGGTATATACTAATCACCCGGACTGCGAGGACCCTGCTGAAATTGAAAGACAGGATCCCTGTGTCTAGAAAGTATATGTTTGGAAGCAGGGCAAGTAAAATAGTATATTGCTGCAGAGTTCCACGTTACAAGGCTTATATTTGCCAGGACAAGCTATGCTTTGCAGTAGCAATAAGTTATGGCTTATAACAACCAATTATTGCTTTTAGGGTTGGCTACATGGAGCAGAAGATCTGAGTACAACTTAGCACTTGAGTTTGGGGGACTGGAAGAACAGTGATACTACTCCCTCTTAGATACAGGTAGTGTGTGAGGGAGAGGGGATAGAGGGGGTTATGTTCGTAAGATGATGATTTCAGTTGAGGACATGTTGAGTTGGGGTGGGATATCCAGAGCAAGATTCAGGCAATGGAAAGACAGGATGAGAGATCATCAGAACGTTCAAGGCACAAGAACAAACATTTCTCAAAATAAAAGACAAGCCAATAAAAAGCTGATCTTAAAAACAAATTATCAGTTTACATACAACTTTCTAGAACTATCTCAAAAGTTTAAAATGAGGTACAACTCTAATCATTTTAATATTATATCTGATATTAAATCAAAGATCATTTTACACACCTTTAGAGTAATAAGTAAAAAAAAGTACTCTTTTTAAAGAATCGTAGAGTTCTGATATGTCCCCCATTCTTGGTTTATAATCAACACTTTTATTGAGATAATACAATCAATGTAATAAAAATTTTAAGATGTAACAATTCCTAAAATTTAATCTTTAAGAGAAGTGCTGGATGTTCTAAAGCATTCTGAGCTTCAGGTGTCCTTTTGATCATAAATAGTCATTATTGACAAACACTATCAGTGTTTATCATTTTTAGGAACACGACACCAACCAAATTCTAATTCTAAGAATATATATTTTTTATATTTCTGTCTTGGGGATTTTCCTCCTCTACTGTCCTTCCAACGTGCAGACTATTGGAATAAGTTTAAGTCTCTCTGGAACAAAATTTATAAGGTGGATTTATACTAAAAAGGAGCCACCCATTCCCTTGTACATAAAGACATTTGAGCAATTGTTTTCCCACTCCACACTCAAAACAAAACAAAAGCAAAACACACCTAAACAAACTCTTGAAACCAAGAAAACCAGTACATTCCATCACAGGAATATACCGCTTTACAAGGACAGAAACTTTGTTTACTGTATCCTCAATGTCTAGAACACTGTCTGGCATATAGTAGGTGTTCAGTAAGTATTTGCTGGATCAGTCTATCAATAAACATCAAAGTAAATATTTTATTTCTCAACAGACACACTTTTAGCATTTTAAATGGAACTGTTCTTACCTGTAAAATATTGCCCTGTAAGACAGTTAGAATCCCTGGTCCTCTCCTGCTCAATGCCAGTAGATCCTATTGTAACAACCAAAAAGACCCTCACACATTTTCAAATGGACCCTAAGAAGAAGTACTGGCCCCATGTTAAGATCCAGTATGTGAGATGTGTAATTTAGTATTGACATCTTCCTGTGACCCACAACCAATTCCATGAGGCACTGCAAATTAAAACAAAATATGAAATAGTTGAGTGTAGATTTCAATGAATTCCACATGAAGAAACAGTGCCCACTGCTAAGAAAATGCCCAGTGTCCCGGTGGAAAGATTGTAAGTTCAAAAGGTACTACCAAGAGGAGACAAAAAGAGTAGGGGTAGCCTGCTAGTGTGCTCTAATATTCAGGAAATACAGCGATCAGTCCTCTCTCTCTTGAGAGAAACCCATCAGTCTACTCTCCCCACCCACTTTAGAAAAGCTTGTCTAAGGTTACAGTGAAAGTCGAAGGGGAAGTTGGACTCCCTCTCCATTAGAAGGCAACTTCTCCAGAACCCAACTATTCCATAAGGCTACAGACAGCTATTTCAGAGGCCGACCTGGAAAGTCTCCTATCAAAAGAAACCTGAATTATTCAAAATTTAAGAAATCTCTAAAACATTAATACAGAAACTAGATTTTTTCTAATAATGCTTTCTTGTTTGAATTTTACAACAAATATGTGTTGTTTGGAATTAAATGAATGTGCAAGGATTTAAAGAATACCCTAACCATACCATATGGACTCTATATCAATTTTTATTGAATATGATACAATAAAATCAGTATCTATTGTGGCCTAAAAATTACAGAGCCTGTTGAGTTTGATTGTTGAGGAACAAAAACTGTTCCCAACTCTTTCTTGGGAGAATGCCCATTACTAGATGACTGAAAAGGCTGGTCTGAGGCATGGCTGACTCAGCTTTTAACTGACTGAGCATGTGACAATCTGAATTGCTCACTAAATTTGATGTTCTAGGCAGAAACTCTAGCTTATCATTGCTCAAAACTCCAGATTTAATATATGACAGCAAAACAATTACATTGTATGAGTGAATCCACAGTAAGGAATTTTGGGGGTGATAAATCGGCGCATGAAGATACTAAATGCTCACTGCTTAGCACAGCGCTTGGCACATACTTGGAGTTTAATAAATATTTTTTGAATAAAGGAATAAAAGAGATGACCTTAGCCACACAGAAAATTTAAGTTATATTCAATATTTTCTGCTTATAGAAGACAAGATATATTCCATACATTTTAGGAGGATTTCCATCAAAATGTTTAAATATTCATTTTCAGTGGTCATAAGCATAATAGCCAATTATTTGAAAAAAATTCTCATCTTAGATAGTGCCAGAGTTTTCTAAAAGCATTACTAAAATACAGGATATGAGTATTACTATTTCTAGTACACTAGAAACTTGATAAAAAATGTTTGAGAGCTGATTTCAGGAATTTAATTCACTGTAAAGCTTAAAGAAATACATTTTGTGTTAAAGCCACTTTTATAACTCTCCTCACAGAGAATGCACATGCAGCCACGCATTATAATTTGCAAAGTGTGGTGTTCAGTTAATGCAACAGTCCTCTTAAAGCAGTGAGTTCACTGTCTCTCTGGTAAGACACTACAAACAAAGGCTTATGGGCATGTAACTACAGGCACCCACAATACTCAGAGTCCCAGAACAGCATGCCTGGATGGAAGCTTGGAAAGCATCTTCCTTTAACAGAAAAAGAAATAGGCACAGAGAGTCTGAGTGACTTGTCCTCGATCACAAAGTAAGTTTGTAGCTGAGATGAAAATGGAAATCAGGTCTTCTAAAAAGCTAAGAGTACCAAATGAATTATGGAGGAAAACAAATAGAAGAGATGAGAAGAACATCAGTGTATAGGGTGATGCTACAATGCAGAGCACAAGATCCACAATAAATCATTGACCTTCTCTGACTGTTCAGACTGATAGTCCATTTCATGGAATGAGAAAGAGACTGATTCACCTCACCCAAGCTCCCAGTGGCATCGGGAACATAGAGGGAGAAAGTTACCACAAGACTACATTTTCTGGCTGAGGGCCTGAATCCAAGAAAATGTATAAGGCCCATTGGTAAAAATGGTGACAGTTCCTCTAACCTTTGCTGGCCTGCTGCAATGAACTCACAATGACAATGCACAAAATGTAGTGGAAGGGACCCTGTTGACCATGGTATACAATAACAAGGAGCAAAGTTCAGTCAGAAAATGGTGGGCACTTTCCCTCAAATTTGGATAGTACCCAGAAACCTTTGTTTTCCTGGTATTGCTGTTTTTATCTTTCAGCAGTAAGCTTCAGCTAACAATCTCAAAGTATTAATAGCACCCTGTCATTCTCATTCATTCAATAAATTTCAGTTGAGAACCACCACCTGTGAGAAAAGTATAGTACAAGCACTGGGGATACAAAACGAAAGGTATGATGCCTGCTTAGGAGGAATGTACGGTCAAGTTAGAGAAAAATGGTAAAAACAAAAGCCACAAAAATTGCTGGAAGTATTTTGAAGTACCTACATTACAGAGGAGTAAAAGGAGGCAACCCACAAGAAGGAGAATGGGACAAAATGGGAGATAATAGTATGAACAAAGATAAGATCATGAAGGAATGGGTTGTGCCATTTAGAAAGATCTCCTGCCACACTGTGAGAGACAGGTAGGCATGAAGGAAGACAGGACATGGAATGCATGTAGGAAAACAAGTCAGAGAGGCTAAGCAGTTACAGCAGATGAAACATCCTTATGGACTGAAAGTAGGGGATGAAAATAACAATGACTCAAGGGTGTCTGGCTTGAAGCCTCATTTATACCAAGACTGGGAATACAGGGAAAATGGGGTTGGTTCTGACTGGACAGAACTAGTGTCTATGGTACTTCCAGATGGAGAGATCCGTAAACCATTTAGATACACAAGACTAGAAGTAGGTCTGAGGTCTGAATGTGGGTAGACAGGGTAGTGACTAAAGCCATGGCAGCAAATAAAAAAGTGCAGAGAGAAGATTTAGAGAGAAAAGAGCCAAGAGCCAAGGATGGGATCTTTAAGGTATCAGTATCTAATAATTTAATGGAAGGCAAGCCATGAAAGCAGAATGAAAAGAAGTCATAAAAATAGGAGAAAGATGAAAAGTCATGGACTCCAAGAGAACTAGATTTTTTTTTTTTAACAACATAGGAGTAGTCATTGATGTTATATGCTAAGATTCGGTGAGAAAAGGACTAAAAAGTCCCACTGACACTGGTCAGTAGCAGGTCAGTAACAACCTTGGCCACAATTCAGCAGTGCCCATTGGCCAGGTGGGTGGGAGGTAAATGAGATGAGAAGCCAGCATAAACGTGCTCAAGAAAAGGAAGTGAGGTTGAAAGGAGGTGTGAAGACATATCTGTACATATCTATATACATAGATATAGAGTATAAATGGATCTAGATACACCTTTCTATATATTGATATAGTTTGTGGAAAATGGCATAGTGTTAGCTCTGTAACTTTCAAACTGAATGATATTAAGCAAGTTATTTAATCGGCCTTGTCCTCGATTTAATATTTTTTAATGGAGAAAATAGAGAATAATAGGATCCACCTCAAAGGGTTACATGAAACAATGAATATAAAACATCCAGCTTAGAGCCTTGTGCACTAGATACACTTGGTCATTAATATTACTAATATTAATATCATTAATCCTAGTCACTAATATCACTACCATTGTTGTTACTATAGGTGCTGGTAAATGACTGGTCTGGGAGAATTCTGGAAAAGCAAAGCAAAGAGGTAAGTATTGGATGGGTTGAGAAAGAAAAAGTTGAGGGGTTGAAGCTATGAATCGGTAAAAAGAAGGTATCCCGGGACATAGGAGTTGAAGAGCTAGAGGAATGGAAAGTTATGAGGACAAGTGCACATATTTCATCGTAACATTCAGAAGAGGTTTAGTGCCAGAGAATAACAAAGGACTGTGACAAAGGCAAGGGGAGCGCCTCTGAAAAGAAGACAAAGCTCATTCATTCGCTCTTAAGTAATAAATATTTCTTGAGAAATGATTGTGTCGTTTGGGAAGCTGGTGATATACCGTGAACAGAATTGTGACCCTGCTGCAAAGCTTTGAGGTTAGGAGGTAGGATGGCTTGTCCCCACAGATGGGAAAGTTGTCCCGGTTGATGGCTGGACAGCAGTGGGAAGACAGTAGACTCAGCGACCACAGGGCACACAGGGTAAGACCATAGGTTACAGCTGAAGGAGAGCAGGAGGCTGATGTGTATGGATGGCGTGGTCCTGGAAACAGGGGGGCATTCTGCATGAGTAGGAAAGTGGAAGCAGCAAGCAGGAGCTAGGCAGGCACTAACACGACTTCCAGGCCCCGTGACAAGGAGGGCTAGCAGTGTCTGCTCATTTAGATGTGACAGAAAAGTGCCCTCAGCGCGCAGAGTTTTCAGTGAAGTGAAGGAGGTTGAGAATGTGTTCTGAGTATAAATGCTGTTAATTTGCCTTGTGGGCAGTAACAGTTCTTTGTTAGGCAGTACAGGCACAGGCCTCAGGGCCCAGGTGCTTTCCAGAACCAACAGACTTTCATAAAAAAATAAAAAATAAAAAAAAAAATTGGATCCAAAATAAAAAAAGAAAACTGCAGAATTGCTATAACTAAATGTTTAATTAAATGTACACAAAATGTATCACTATGTCAACTTCATTAATTGTTAAATTTAGTGTTCATAAAAATTTCATTACGTTTAGAAAACAATTTGTATGTTAGATTTTCCCACTTTGCAAGAACCCCTGAGTAAGCACAATGATTGTCAAGAAATTGCAGTCAGCTATAAATTAAATTAGCTTCTCATAACCAAATAAATTTAAAAATAAAATTATAATTATTCAATTTTTTAGTAATTAAAATATACTTAATGTAGAATGTGGGTGGATGTTACTATATCTGATACATTTGAAAAGCTTCCAGGGGTCCAAGACAGGTACCCCAGAAAGCAAGGAGGACACCGGGAAAGGAGTCAGGGCAAAGGAAGGAACCCTAACTTTTCATCAAGGAGCAAGTTAAAATCTTCTAGTAATTTTAACACGCTCTTCAGCCCAGGGATTCTTAACCTGTGTGTGCCTAGGACGCCTTTAGTAATCTGATGAAACCTAGAGACCCTTCTCAAAATAATGTTTTTAAATGCATAAAGCAAAATGCACAGGATTACAAAAGAAACAAATTGTAGTGAAACGCCAACTATTAAAATATTTAGTTTTGTGATAAAAAGATAGAGTAACATATGCTTCTTTATAAAATAACAGCATCTAGTTTCATTTCACAGTAGTGATGAGCACAAATGATATTGCAAAGTATCTGCAACAACCGTAATGTGATTTTAAAATATTGGTGGTTTTTATGGTGTCAGATATCAGGAAATACTAATACTACTATGGTTTCTGGCTCACATTTACAATTGAAGGAAACTCTAAGTTTCAAGATGTTAGTGCAGATAAAGATGTAATTTTTTTCCCATAGAAGTTCACAAATCTCTAGAATTCTATCCACAGACCCCTTGAAAGTTCATGGGCCCCTGGTTAAGAAATCATGTGGTTTATTTTGCTTGTTCATTCAGTTTTTTGTTGTTTTTTTTTTTTGGGGGGGGGAGTGGGTCGGCGGATGGAGGGAGGGGATTTGTCACTTTGAGGGGTAAAAAGTATAACTATTGCACTGTGATGTACACCTGAAACTAACTTTAAAACATGTTTATTTCACAATTAAAAAAAAAATCGTGCAGTAGCTCCTGTGCAAATAAAATGAACAGATTGGGCCAAATGTTAAAGGAATGAGAAGCAGGAGCAGAAACGTGCTAGCTGACTTACAGGGACATCAGATTCAAAGGAGCTCCCCCAAATATTCATTTCCTTTCTCTAATCTACTTCATATATTCTAATGGAATCTATTTCAGTTGGTTTTGGATTTTATCTCCTTTAGCAAAAACTCATTTGAACAACACTGGCCTTTGACAAATAAATGTACACACACACACACACACACACATCTCTCAAAGGTAGAAGACAATTTCACAAGTTGCAGGGGGAGGGAGGACGGGAAACAACAAAATACAATGGTCAGTACAGTCAGTAATTAAAGGACAAATTATATAATAACTTTGGAAATGGTTATGAAAATTTAGAAAAGATGGACATAACCACAAGTCACAGTAATCAACTTCATTGGACTGATAATCAGGTTAGGTAATCAGCCTAAACTGTACCAACTAAATGAAATCTCATTTTTACCTACCAAATCAGTGAAGATTAAAAAGATTAATAAAATCTAGTATTTTTGAGGATGAGATAAAATGGACACTTTCATACACTGATAGTAAAAATACAAATCAGAGCAATCTTTCTGGCAGGGAATATGGCTATTATATTAAAAGATTATAAAATATGCATATACTTTAACACAGCATGGCCACTACTAGGACTATTCTAAATAAATCCTTTACAAGTGAACAAAATATAGTCAAAAATTTAATATAACATAAATATCCATTAATAAGGGATTAATTAAATAAACTGCAGAATATTCATTAAATATAATATTAAAACAATAAAGCATTAAAAATAATAAGATATATGTTAAATGTTGAAATAGAATTTGATTAAAACATTTTATTACATAACAAAACATAACACTGGACATTATCTACAGTGACAGTGTGATCTAGTTTCTACCAAGAAAGTATGTATGTGTATATAGTTTATGTATATTTCATATATATATATGATATATTGTTTATAGTTTATATGTAAATATGATATATGTATATATACATATATAGACATGAAACTATCAAATATATAACATATATATATATTTGCAGATATATCAAAGTAAAGAAAGCAGTAAGATCTATATTATACTGCTAACAATGCTATCTCTCAGGAGTGAAATTTTCATTTTCAACTAAAATTAATTAACTAATCATTGTATATCATTTTATAATCAGAAAGGAAAATAATAAGGATATTTCTGTTTGACAAAAATGCAATCTGTTTTCAGTGTCTGCCAAAGGTAGGCTTCTTTGAAAGGAGCCTTTGAATAATTGAGCTTTTTCTCTACTCAACAAGAGTTCAGGGCTTTTTTAAAATACTTGCTTAATTAGGTCATTTCAGTTAACACCTGGAAACAGTAACCTGAGGTGACAGCTGAGCAGGGAGTTTCCTTCTTGATTATTTCCTAAAGGCCTGAAGATGTCAGGCAGAAGCTTCAGACAGCGGATTTGAGGTTGCCCACTAAGCATTCCCTGAAGGCCTTGAAGCCCTCTTTAAAAGTAATGAATTTCTGAAAGGTGGTCCAAGAAGACAGAACAGGTAAATGCTATGCCTGCTACCCCAGGATCGCATCAAAATTACAACTAAATTATAAAACAATCAACCTCAAGAATCATCTAAAGACTAGCTGAATAGAACCCCTATAAACTAAGGATATAAAGAAGAGGCCACATTGAGACTGGTAGGAGGGGTAGAGATGCAAAATGGGCTGACCCCAAACCCACAGGTAGTGGTTGAACACTGAGAAAGACACCTCAGT
Organism: Hipposideros armiger; assembly: GCF_001890085.2. Lineage (NCBI taxonomy): Eukaryota > Metazoa > Chordata > Mammalia > Chiroptera > Hipposideridae > Hipposideros > Hipposideros armiger. The sequence continues at coordinate 719,293 of NW_017731481.1, forward strand.
GGTATGTGGAGGTTGCCCCCAGCCCCACACCAGACTCCCCAAATCAGGGGTCCTGTGCCAGGAAGAGGAGTTTCCACACATCTGGCAGTGAAAAGCAGTGAGGACTCTGTCCATCTGTCCTGGTGAACCGGAAGGTGGCTGGAAACCCAGATGTCCTCTTAAAGGGACAGTGCATAGACTCACTCACTTGTGAACACTCACCTGGCCTCTGGTAGAGGGGTGGCAACTCGAGAGGTTCTGGAGACATACAGGGAAAGACTGAGTTATATGGCCTTCGGCAAGGACTTTGTCCCTGTGTGGAGCATGCCTCGGGTGTAGCCTACAGGAGAGCACCATCTTTTCTATGTTGAACCCTCCCCCAAAGGGCCAAAACTGAGACTACATTGACCTGGTAAAATCAGCATGTGTGCACCACCTTGGTGAAATCCTGGGTCCCTGCCCCACACAGCTAGGGTTGCATCGCCCCTGGCATTCTTGGCTCCTGGGCGGTCAGCCCCAGCCCCACAAGCTGGAAAGGCCTTTTGTAGCAGCAGACAACCCACAGAAGCCTGGGGAAGTCTCAGTGGTGGACAGTTAACCACAACTTGAGCTGCAGCCTCCCTTGGGCAGCTGTTGAGCCTGAGGTGAATGGTGGCTGGCCGCAGTGTATTCAGAGCATTTTGCAAAGTGGTTGCAGGCCCAGCGCTGGTGCAGAAGCTGAATCTACATTGATTTTGTGAAAATCAGCCATGCCTCAAGAATCCCTGGGACCCAGCCTCTCCTAGCTAGTTGCTGCATTGCCGGGGACACTCTCACCACTGTGTTAACTAGCCTGGCCCTCTCACCTAAGGAGGCTCTTTCAATGGCTGGGCCTTATGGGCAGCCATCAAGTGGCAATAGGACAAAGGGAGCACTGGGCCTTTTGCTAAGCTGTCCCAGACCCACTACTGGTGGCAGCCAGTCTCAGTTCACAGTGAGGCAACCCCCACATACCTCCATGTTCAGCACAGACAGCAACCAACCACATACGGTTTTGAGGCTATGACCAGGTATCCCCCGGCCAGTCATAGGCAAGGCTGAAATTGGCCTACACAGGAGCCCCCGCCAAGAGACACCAATGGGGGAAAACTAAAAGCATTCTTCATAACATCAGAAACAAGACAAGGATGTCCTTGTCTTTCACCACTTTTATTCAACATAGAACTGGAAGTCCTAATAGCAATTGGACAAGAAAAAGAAATAAAACGCATCCAAATTGGAAAGGAAGAAGTAAAACTGTCATTATTTGCAGATGACATGACACTGTATATAAATAACCCCAAAGATTCCACCAAAAAACTATTAGAATTGATAAATGAATTTAGTAACCTAGTGGGATACAAAATTAATATTCAGAACTCAGTTGCATTTTATACACTAATAATGAACTATCAGAAAGAAACATTAAGAAAAAAACTCTATTTACAATTGTATAAAAAAAATACCTAGGAATAAATTTAACCAAGGAAGTAAAAGACTTGTACTGAGAAAATTATAAGATGTTGAAGAGAGACATTCAAGACGATACAAACAAAAGAAAACATATACCGTGCTCATGGATAGGAAGAATTAATATAGTTAAAGCATTCATACCACCCAAAGAAATCTATAGATTCAATGCAATCCTTATCAAAATACCAATAGCATTTTTCATGGAACTAGAATAAATAATCCTAAAATTCACAGGGAACAATAAAAGACCCTGTGTAGCCACTGCAATCTTGAGAAATAAGAACAAAGCTGGAGGTATCATGCTACCTCATATTAAATTATACTATAAGTCTATGGTAATCAAAACAGCATGGTATTGGCATAAAAACAGACACATAGATCAATGGAAGAGAGCCCAGAAATAAATCCATGCCCATATGGTAATTTAACCTATGACAAAGAAAGCAAAAATATACATTAGGGTAAAGACAGTCTATTCAATAAATGCTGCTGAGTAAACTGGACAGACACATGCAAAAAAGAAAAAAAAAGAAAAAGAAAGAAAGAAAGAAAGGAAGGAAGGAAGGAAGGAAGGAAGGAAGGAAGGAAGGAAGGAAGGAAGGAAGAAAAAAAGAAAGAAAGGAAAAAGAAACTTACCACCTTCATATGCCACATACAAGAATAAACTCAAAAATGTATTCAAGACTTAAATGTAAGACCCAAAACCATAAAACTCCTGAAAGAAAATACAGGAAGTAAACTCTCAGACATTACCTTTAGTAATATTTTCACTGATATATCTCCTTGGGCAAGGGCAACAAACAAACAAAATAAACAAATGGGACTACATCAAACTAAAAAGGTTTTGTACAGCAAAGGAAACCATTAACAAAATGAAAGACATCCTACCGAATGGGAGAAGATATTTGCCAATGATGCATCTGAGAAGGCGTTAATATCCAAAATTTATACAAAACTCATGTAACTCAACCCCCAAAAATCCAAACAATCCAATTAAGAAATGGGCAGAGAACTTGAATAGACATTTTCCAAACAGGATATATAGATGACCAATAGACATATGAAAAGATGCTCTATGTCACTAATCATCAGAGAAATGCAAATAAAAACCACAATCTCACAGTGTCAGAATGGTCATCATCAATAAATCAACAAACAACAAGTGCTGCGAGTATGTGAAGGAAATGAAACACTTGTGCACTGTTGGTGGAATCGCAAATTGGTGCAGTCACTATGGAAAACAGTATGGAGTTTCCTCAAAAAATTAAAAATAGAATTACCTTATGACCCAGCAATTCTACTCCTGGGTATTTATCCAAAGAAGTCCAAAACATTAATTCAAAAAGATCTATGCACCCCTATGTTTACTGCAGCGCTATTCACAATAGACAAGATATGGAAACAACTGAAATGTCCATTAATAGACATTTGGAGAAAGAAATTGTGGTACATATACTTGTATACACTGGAGTATTACTCTGCCATAAAAAAGAATTAAATATTACCATTTGCAACAATATGGATGGACTAGGGGGAATTACGCTTAGTGAAATAAGTCAGACTGAGAAAGACAAATACCATATAATCTCACTTACATGTGGAACCTAAAGAAGATTAAATGAACAAAAACAAACAAATAAACAAACAAACAAAAAACAGAAATAGACTCCTGGATACAGAGAACAAACTGATGGTTGCTAGAAGGGAGGTGGGTTGGGTGGATGAGTGAGAAAGGCGAAAGGATTAAGAAATACAAATTGATAATTACAAAATGGGCACACGGATCAGTAATACAGTATGTGGAATATAGTCAATAATACTATAAAAACTATGTATAGTGTCAGATGAGTTCTAGGCTTATTGGGGGATCAACTTCGTAAATTATATAAATGCCTAATGACTATGTTGTATGCCTGAAACTAATATAATACTGAATGTCAACTATAATTTAAAAATTATATAGTCATGGAATGTAAAGTACAGTAAAGGGAATATAGTCAATGGTATTGTAATAGCTATGTACGGTGTCAGATGGGTAGTAGACTTGATGGGGTTACCACTTTGTGAGGTGTGTAAATGTCTAATCACTATGTTGTTTTTGTCCACCTGAAACTAATAAAGAACAAAAAGTAATGATGTTCTGCACTGACAGAGGTCTGGCTAAAACCCCAAGCATTATTCTCTCATTCATCCCACGTGTACTAAGTACCTACTATGGAAAAGAATTAATAGAACCCCTGCCCTGCTGGGCCTTATGGAGAGAAGGGGTCCCTTGGAATACAGGAAACACACATGGATATACCATTAAACAGAATGCTGAGGGGATCCCAGACCAAGGTGATTTTCATAGTGCAGGTGTTATTCGAGCTGGACCAGGAAGGAGGAATGGGCTTCTCAAGCAAGGCAAAGAAGAGAGAGAATGGTCAGTCATTTCTGGGAGGGTGAACAGCTTTAAAAAGGAAGGAAGGGAGGGAGGGAAAGAGGGAGGAAGGAAGGAAGGAAGGAAGGAAGGAAGGAAGGAAGGAAGGAAGGAAGGAAGGGAAGAGATAAAGCAGGCTAGTGGTGAATGCTTCCAAGAATGAGGAGTACCTGATTTGACATGACTTAGAGTTCAACTGGGCACATGCCAAGAGCTGAGTCCAGAAGGTTGCCTGGCATCAGAAAACAAAGGCCTGTTGAGGGATCCCTTGGAGAAAATCCCCTACCTGGGACCTGAGGCTCCCTGGCATATTAGATGTTTCTTTCTTTAGCGAAGCAGGAGGGATTGCTTTACAGATTGTGCCTGCTGCCTTGGGTTCTTAATGCAGATAATCCAAGGATTGAGAGCCCCGAGCCAGCAGAAATTAAAGGTAACCCTGCTCAATCACAACTGAGAGCTGGGAGGTGAAATGAGGAGGCTGAGGAAGGCCAAGGGGCATGACCCATCTGCAGGTCCCTAACTGGTTTAGTTATCATGCTCAGTGCCTTTTATGTTTCTATAAAATATCGACATCCTGCTCGCCTGTGTCCCAAATGGCATAAAAGTTATGTGATCATAGGTACCCAAGGATCCACCATTTCTGTCCTAAGCAAAAGAATGCATGGGGTCAGATCCCTGTCCCCACTTCCAGCACCCCTCCTTGGTGTAGTCACCTGGTCCTGCTCAGCTGTAACTCTCATGTCCTGCAATTGAATGATTGAGAAACACCCACCTTGGATATTGGACCCCTTGTACAGATTAAGAACTGCATTTTCACACAGGGGACTAAAACTATGGATACCACAGTTGGTTGAGAATGAAGGGAAAATGAAATCCTTTGGCTTGTCTCTGCCCTTAGTATCCTGCAATTCCTATGAAATGTCAAACAAAAACACCAAGTGAGGCAAGCCCTCATTTGACAGCCCTTAGAAGGGACCATGGGAGCTCTGGCAAAAAAATTAGGTTTTACCCTACAAGAAAACACATTACCAAAGACAATGGGGACAAGATCAGATCTAGACATAAGAAAGGCAATTCTGGTGACAAATTTTCTAGGCTGGCCAGAAGAAAGACAGACCAAGAACTAGGGTGAGGAGGTAGAGGCATTAAGCCAAGGAGGCTGATGAAACCTTGTTCTCATTCTGAAACAGCAGGAAAGGACAGAGATGAGGTGACCAGGGTCAGACAGGGCTGAATCGCTGGATCTGGATGTGACAGGTGAGTGGGACCAAATGTAATTCAATAGTTTTTAGTCTGGGAAAATGGAAAAAAAAATTGGTATTATTAAATGATAAAAAGACAGATGGGAGGGGAAGCAGATTTTTTTTTGTGGGGAGAAAAGATAAATCCATGAGGTGTGGCCATTCTAGACTAAAAACACCCAAAAGTCTACAACTCTGTGACCATTCGTCTCTATTTTCAATATATAAATGCAAACTGCAAGGGAGTAATCCAAGTAAGGGGCACACAAAAACATCCCCTCCACACTCAAAGAATAGCTACTTCCCAGAATAGAGATATTTCTTCATGTTTAAGACTAGCGTTCTGAGCAAAACAAAAAGACTTAGGCTGGTTAGTCATTTGCACCTTAATATGAACAAATTTATAAGATCGTTTCCCAAGCCAAGGCTTTGGAGGAGAGGTGAAGAGTGTCTGAGTCAAGCACAATGGCCCTGAGACAGAATGAAGGTGCAGAAAGGGCACACAGGCAGCATGTCCCTTGCTCCTCGTATCCACTGTGCCCCGTCAGAGCTGCCAGAGGTGCCTCCTTTTCCAGCCAGGGAATGGTCTGCCCTGTGCCTATCACTGAGGTCATCAAGCCCACTGGCCCCAAACCCCATGAGCCAGAAGGCAAGGAAGTCAAGGAACATTTGATATCTGATATTGCTCACCGCTCAACTCCCCTCTTTGGGAAACAAAAATGGACCATTCAGTATTGTTTTATTGAATATATAATAGTAAAATGCACAAAATTTTTGTTGTATAGCTGATTTCATCTTCTATCACTATTTTGATGGTAATAGCTAAGCTTCCCTTGCACTGCACGCTCCTAGTTTTCCTCCTACTCGCTGCCAGTTTCTTCCATGTCTCCTTGTGCTCTCATTGTCTTGCCAGCAGTAGGTTTCTAGACACTCCTCACCTCCCCTTCTGTCTCCTCCCTTCCTATACCCTGCCTTCCTCTCCTCTCTCCTCTTCTTCTCACGCTCTCACCCTAGAGGTTCTCAAACACGCAGATCGCACACAAATTTATATCTCCAACCCAAATCTTTCCTCTGAGCTGCAGACACACATCTCCACTCCAGTTTGATGTAACTTCCTAAATGTCCTAATTGTTCCCCAAAGTCAACATGTCTAAAATAAGCGGTCTTATCCAAACCTAGTCTTTTTCCTGAGTTTCCTCTCAACAAAAGCTTCTGTATCTACTGCCATGTAACAAACCAAACCAAACCTAATGATTTAAAACAACAACGATTTATCTAGTTCATGATTCATCAGGTTGGCAATTCAGGCAGGGCTCCAGTCTGAGCCTGGTTCACTTGCTCTCTGAGTTTGCAGCCAGCTGTTTAGTTGGCAGGCGCTGGCTGATTTCCGAGGTTTATGATGGCATCCACCGCTACCTACATGTTCTCTCATCCTCCAGTCAGCTGGCCCAGACTGGTAGCCAGAGTCCAAGAGCACCAAGAGTGTACGTGCAATGCACAAATGTTTATCATGGCTCTGCTTATGATACATTTGCTACTATTCCACTGGCCTCAGCAAATTACCAGGTGAAACTAGCCCTGAGTTGGGTAGTGGGAGGATACTACCAAAGGGTGTGATAGAAGGAGGTGGAAACAAATTTGGACCTTTACTGCAACCAGTTCTCCATACCTGAAGATATAAACCTGAAATTCTCTCGTATCTGTTCACTGCGCCTAATCTTCACCTCTTCTACTTTAGTCCATACTCCCCTAGACCTCTACAACAAGATCCGAACAGGTCCACTCACTCCAGCTCTGGGACCCCCTTCAATCTTCTCTTCCCATTGCAACAGAGTGATCTTTAGACACCAGACCTGATCGTTTCAGTCTCCTGGCTGAAATTCTTCAATGGATTCTCATTGTACTTAAAATAAAGACAAAAAACTCTTTCAGTAGCTTTTAAATAGTGTCCTTGATGATACCTATCAGGTTACACTTGTTCCAGTTTCATTAATAGTGCTCTTTCACTCTCAGAAGTGTCCCAGTTTGGATGATAAATTATATCCTCACCCTTCCCCTAAAAACCTCAGTGGTCTGGCTTCTCACTTCTTCTGCCACCACTTCTTCTTTGTTCTGACCTAGCCATGCTCACCTGCTTTCTACCCCTCCCCAAACTTGCATAAGTACTGTTCGCTCTCCCTGGAATGATCTTCCTTACTTCTTTACCCAGTTAAAGCCTATGCACCTTAGAAATCACTTAGATGCCACAGAGGAATCACTACTAATAAAAACCTTCCTTCAATTCTCAGCTGGGTCACCTCTTCTGAATGATCGATCTCTCGCAGCACTACGTGCACTCATCCATAGCACTTCTCAGAGTTGTCGTTTTCAATTGAAGGTAGGGACCTGGTCTTCGTCTGGCTTTGCTCACCACTTACTCTATATCTGAAATAGGCACAGAAACTCATTCATGGATTATATAGATGAATAATTATTGAATAGAAAATAAAAGAAATATTTGAAATTATAAATAATTCACTGATCCAGTTCATTTATGAATCACATTAGTTTCCAGAGAATATTTAAATCATAAGCTATTAAAATTGGAAAGAAACAAGTGCTCATTTAATCCAGAGGAGGAAACAATCTAGGAATGGATTCGTCCAAGATCACTCAGACTTTCTTGAAGTCCAAGTGAAGTGCAGACAGGACTATAGGTTTTCTCTTCTATTTCTAGATGACAAGACTTGCATTGTAGGTAATAAGACTTGCACTGCGAAGCCTTAAAATCCTTTCCAGTCTCAGATATTCTTTCATTATAATTTAACTTTACTTTTGCCTTGATAGCACTCTACTTTCCCCCCTTTTTTCCTCTCCTTACCTCTTTTTTTTTCTTCCTTGTTAACTATGAAAGCAAAAAACGACTGCCAAGGACAGTATGTCCCACAAAAATAAATAAATAAATAAAAATGCAATGTCTGTATTGAGAGTGGAATGGGTAGGGAAGACACACTAAAGAACCTAATTTCTTGGTGTTCGGGAAATTTCAGATCATAGTTCTATCTTGAATTTTTTCATCTACCATTACAACAAAGAATATAATGGATAATGAGAGATCAAATAAACTAATTGTCAATTTTAGGAATGTGACATCGTGACTATTCATTTCTGGGGTTGCTAATGCCAAATAGTGACCTTCTAGGATTATGAACAACTGAAATGTGAAGAGGAAATTTAATAAGTAAAGGTCAACCATCACTCAATGCATCAATGAAACAAGATTTTTCCTTTTACAATAAAATATCAAAAATTACAAAGAAACTACTGTCTTCTGATACATATTCAGTGCTAATAGTCAACACTATAATCATTATTTAAGTTATATAGAAGACAATATTTGCTGAATTCTTGAGTATCTGAAATCATAGACATTCCTTTAAAGGTCAGCTGTAAAAGCAAAGTTAATAACTTTGCAGGAAAAAAATGCCCTTTTCCATCAGGAATTCACAATAAAAATAATCTCATTTTCTACACAATTTTTCTTTTAACTATGCTTGGCAAAAAGCCAAAGCTAATAGATGAATTATACATAATTACAAGATGATTTGGCTATACGATGTCACAAGATCAAGAGGAACGGTTCTTGTTGCAAGTAATAGCCCTGTACCAGGTTCACTCACATATGCTTCCAAAGAGGCTTTCAATGGGGTTTCAAGAATGACATGCTTAAACAGCCACATTTATAATATCTATTAAAGTCACTGTGCCATGACTGAATAATACCACCTGTGAGCGGAAGGGTGGGGCTTACAACCAACTATGCTGTGTGCGTGGCTAAGGGGTGGACATGCTGTCACCCAGAGCTATTCCAAATACTAACTCTCTTCTGGCTAGACTTAAATATTGGGGCTGGATAGCGGCCAAGCAATGAAAAGACATACATGTTCCTCCAAGCGAAGCTCCGATGTGCAAATGCCAACACCATATTTTTCACTCTTTGTATGAACCTAGGTTCTTTAAAACAATAATGTTATTGAACACTGTAATATTTTCTCTCAGTTCTTCTAGATCCTTGTCAATTACTTAGGGCTTCTCCAGAAAACGTATCTGTCAGCAGCATTTAGTCCTGGAATACAGAGCACTGAATTTCCCCACTAGCTTATTCTAATCAGTCGAGTGTGTGTTTTTCCCCTATCAACTGTAGGTTCAGCATCATCGGGTCCACCCAAAAAGAGAAAGAAGTAACAGTTGCTGAGCACCTATCCCTCCCCAGGCCCTGTGCTCCCTACTTTATGTTTATATTATAACATTTATTCTTCACAGTAGTCTTGGAACACATGGGTAGTTGCCACCATTTCTCAAATGAGGAAAACTAAGTCTTAGAAAAATTAAGGAACTTGACCAAGGTCACCCAGCTAGCAAATATTGGAGGCCAGGGTTAAAGATGGGGCAGCTCCCAGAGCCTATACCTTCTTCTCGCATCACACTGAATAGAGTAGCACGACAGCCTCTGACCCCTCAGCTTTTAAATAGGACCATCAGGCCATCAACCCTCATTAGGGACCCAGGAAGAAAAGAACACAATTAGGATGAACCGATGAACACTGGCCCAGCCCACCACAGGCTCTGAGAGGAAGGATTCATAGAGTTATTTTTGTAAAGAATGTTCTACAGGAACTTAGCAGTACTAAAGTCACCGATATGTTGAAATGGCTGAGCCAGGAATGAAAGTATGTTCTTAAAACTAAAGAAATGAAGGGCAGCAAAGCCTGCCACAGGGAGGTGGCAGGCCAAAAAATGTACTAGAATTAGATGACCTCAGTTTTGATCCATTTTGTGTTCCTACTATTTGTACATGGGCACAATAATACTCGCAGGATAAAATTTTCTGAGAATTACGTAAGATCACTTACGCAGAGTTCCCAGTGCCGTCTGCGATACAGGACAGGTGCACAAGAACGGTTTGCTGCATCCAAATTCAAAGACACATTTTACTGCAAATTAGTAGGACTCAGTGCATCCTTCCCTTATTTTTCAAATGCATTTTGCAAGGCTTTCTGGTGTTTATCAGGAGACATTCATCATTGTCCCAGCATTACCTGCACCAAATCCAGGTCACATGAAGTTATAAATGTATCTTGTATTCTAATGTTACAAACCTTGGCTGGTTCTAAGGCAAGAAGGAATACATATATATTCTAAAAGAACACATCAACCTAAACAAAGCTAAGCAGTCACAAGCTGGAATGTAGTGAAGAAAACAGACTTCTTTGTTCTGCAAGAATAACATGCTGAGCATGAGGAATACCGAGAGGTTACTAAAGAGAAACAGAATGGGCACACGGGGTCACATAATGGGAAGACAGCAGGCATGATTTATGACATAGCTGCACGAGAGTAAAGACTTACTGCACTATGTAGGACAAAGGAGGGAAGGGAGGCCAGATCCTCCCACAGCCCTCCCTGCAGCCGGGAAAGAGATGAAGATAAATGGACCCAGACACCTAAGGAATGAAATTTGATTAAAAGTGAGTGATAAAATTTTTCAGGGAAGAGTTGGGACTTAAGAGAAAAACAAACTTATGTTTTGTGAGATTCTAGCATGTTAACCAAGGAAACCCATCAGGAAAAAATATTTTTTTTGAGACAGGAAAGATATGCTTGAGATACAGACACCTGAAAAGAGGAAACCCAGCAGACAGGAGAGTGAAAGCGGAAGAACCCAGCGGCCACATTCTAGTGAGTCATCAACCTGTGCCTGGGGGCTCCCGTGCACCCCTGCCAGCCCCTCCCTCAAAACAAGAAAAGCCAACATATAAACTAACATTTCAGGGTTGGGGTTACAGAGTGATCGTCACGGAGCAAACAGCTGTTTTGCAGTCTGTGGTCATCAGAAATCTTTTGTTCAGACTACTCTAAACAAAAATATTTTTGGATTCACTGAAAGGGCCCATTTAGTGTGCAAAGTGAAAGACCCATGCGAAGGAATTTGACCTGTGCTCCTCCATGTCTTAAGGTCATCCCGTAGAAATGCTCAGTCTCTTCACCCCTGAGACAGC
>NW_017731481.1:731459-733458 GCF_001890085.2 Hipposideros armiger
TTTCTGGAACCCTTCTGTTTGAAGTGTGAAGGGTACAGAGATGAGTAAGGTAAGGACCCTGCCCTCACAAAGTCTATAACTGTGCTCTCCGGTCCTACCAGCTCTGCCTTTTAAGAAAGAACAGGATGGACCCTGGGAGTCATTGGACCTAGGTCCCAAGACCACATCTGAGCTATTCCAACCTTTTAAGTAACCCCAGTTCTCCTGCTGGAAGCATATATCTAACCACTGCCAACTTCTGCATCCCTTTCCAGAAGGCCTCCAGACAGCTTCCTGCTGGGTTAGTTCAGGATGTCAGGGTTCTGTTACTGTCTTTGCCCCAGTGCTCCCACTTGGTGACTGCCTTGAGCTCACTTAACACACTGTCCTGGCTTTGGACATTAGCACACCTATTATCTCTAGCCTGTGCCTCTGTGGGACCCACTTCTTGGGCTGGTTCCAGGCATGGCCTCACCCTCCATCAAAGAAATAGAAAGGCTTGACTGAGAAGTTCTGAAGACAAAAGCCCACCAGTCCCTCCCCCTTTGTTGCCCTTACCCCTTGATTGGAGGGAAATTCACCTTTATGCAACTTTAGTCCTGGTCAGCCTGGATCAATGTGGAAAAATCTGGAGAAAGGATTTTCCTCACATCCTTCCCTGCTTCTCAGATCTTTCCGATGTCTAGGTCATGGCCTTAAAAGTGAAGGTTATTATGGGTGCAGGAGGGGGCAGCAACCATCCAGTTATCAAGTTCTAAACCTGGAAGTTATTCAAAAACCATCTCCTCTTTCACACCCATTATCCGGTTCATCTATTTTTACTTACTTAATTGTCCCCTAAAACTATTTATTTCTCATTTTTCACTGCTGCCTTCATCCTCATCTAAGGTCACACTCTTTCACTGACCTACTAAAAGTCTGATACTTAACATTTCACCTCCACTCTTCTTTACATCAATCCATTCATTGCATCTTACATCACTGCTTGCTTTTATCTCTGACCACCAGCGGTGCTGGCTTTATATTCCTGCAGTGTGCCGTGATTTCTCTGACTGCAGAGGCTTTGCACATGCTGTTCCCTCTGCCTGAAATTCCCTGTGTCCCCTCACCTCTGTGACTAGTTAATCCTTACTCAACTTTCAGATACAGCTCAGGCATCACTTGTTCTCTGACCCCAAAGACCTTATGATTTCCCCATTATATGCTTTTCCATTACTTTCCTTCATTTATATATTTGTAAGATCCTTAAAAAATTAATGTCCATATCCTCCACTATCCTATAAACACCTGTAAACAGAAACTATGTCTGTTTCATTCACCATTAAATTCTCAGCAATCACCATAGTACCTAACTCTGGATGGGCAGTCAATAAATATTTTTTTAAATGAAAGAATAAATGAATGAAGACTATCTAGCAATACAGAGCTCAGATTCTGGAATCAAACTGAATAGTGTTCGAATCTTGGCTGTTATCACTTACAAGGTGTGCAATTTTAGATAAGATGCTTGACCTAAGCTTCAGTCTTCACATCATTTTAAATGGAAGCAATAAAGATTCTTACTTGCATTTGTACTGTTCAATTGAAATATCTATCAAGTATTTAGTATACAGCCTGACACATAAAGAGAGCTTAATAAGTGGCCTGCTAACAAGAGAATATATCCAATGATACAAGTATGTCAACAATAGAATAATAGAGTTATAGAGGACAGGAGGAGGCCACCCAGCTTTCAGTAATCAAAGACCCATGATATCAAGTCCACCGTTAAAAAAACAAACAAACAAAAAAAATTTACTTTCTTAGTTGTCTTTTGGAGAAAGCCTTTCTTTCTTCTCCTCTAGGTCATATTCTGCATAGAAGTAATAACTATGACATATATTTCAGTATGAATGAATTTCAGAACCAGAGTCTCAAGCTAGAGACCTAGTGTCAGGCCAAGGAAGTCATGTACAGCAGAAGTGCCAGGCTGCACATTCACATCAATGAGGAGTTCTGTTTTCTTCATTTAGATTATTAT
>NW_017731481.1:735613-741748 GCF_001890085.2 Hipposideros armiger
CCCACCAGCAGCTGAGAGACAAGTGTGGACCTGATTTGCACTCAGAGCCCCCAGAGGGAGGCCCTGCCTACACCTTGATTTCAGACAGTAGCCTCCAGAGCTGTGAGAGAATACATTTCTGTTGTTTTAAGCCACCCCGTTTGTGGTCATTTGTTACAGCAGCCCTAGGAAACTAACACAGCCACCCACTAGCACTTTATACTCTAGAAATACCTTTGAATTTCACTTCCCTAAAGATATTACTCATGTTGACTCCACACGCAAAAGAGCCCTTTCTCACTGCTCTTCATTTGGCTTGCCCACAACTATCCTTCAAAAATCAGCTGACAGTCGCTTTCCGCAGGAAACCGTGTCCTGCCCCATCCTGCCAGGAGTGGTTGAGAGCCCCGCTCTTGTGCCCTGGTGGTGCCCAGGCATATGTCTATGATAGCACCTATCACAGTGTATTAATAGACATGATTTGCACGTCAGACTCCCCACTGAATCCTGATTTCTTTTGAGGAAGGTTCCAAGTCTTTTCATTTTGTACCCCCAGCACTTAGCACAGGTTTATTGTCTCATGAAGTGACACAGTGAGCTAGACAGCAGTCCCAGAGGAAATTTTTGTTTTGTTTTCTATTTTCCCAGACTTGTCCCTGCCACTTACCAGCTAGCCGTATGACCAGAGTGAAGTTACTTAATCTCTCTGTCTCAGTTTGCTTCTCTATGGGGATAAGGACAATTTCTACTTTACGCAGGCGTCATGAGGATTAGATGTGTTAGTGTATGAAAAGCATTGAGAAGTGAAGTGGGGAGTGCCTGAGAGCTGCTAGCTAGCTAGCTTTACTACTTTACCCAGAGCAGCAGTGTTCTCCCACCCTGGACCCCGCAAGGGCTTCGATGCCTAAAAATTAGATACGATTTCAAGACATGTGGAAGAAGGCTTGGACTAGGACTGAGGGAAGCAGGGATTGTCTTAATCTCAGGCCTGACCAATTTGGAAGTCATGGTACTTCTTTGGGCCTTATTTTCACCTTAATAAGAGCAGGAAGGGGGGGGGGTGCGGCGGTGTGAGGTGGGGGATGACAGGTAGAACACATGAGTCCCTCCAACCTGAAATCCAGGATGTTTAGGGTCCTGTAAAAGTGATGCTGGAGGTTCTCAAGCTATGCTGAATATTTCAGACCTAAGGGCAATCAGATAAATATTTAGGCCTGATAAGCCTGAACACACTAACCAAATGTCAAGTTTCTCCACTTAGAAGGAATTATATTAACTCCCTGTAAAAACACTGTTTACTTAATACTAACTGAAGATGGCGGTTGACAGTTACTTATCTTTACAGAATAAAAATAAAAGTAAAACTAAATCACCTTTTTACTTAAAAGTGTTATTTCCCAAACAGACGATTTTTTTTTTCAAAGCATGTGCTCCATGGGTAAGAAGATAATAAAAAGGGCCATTGGTGAAAAATTGACATTCTCAATGCACTAGAGGATTTCAAAAGTTCTTTTTTGGCTCTAACGCTCAGGGGATTACTGAAAGTTTCTCTAAGGCAATCAACTATAACAATTTATTTCACCTGTAATTTTACTCTGTGGCATCAAGGGGGAAATGTCTTGCTCTAAAATTTCAGGGGGAAAAAACATGAAAGATCCAAATGAGGACTCTAAAGAGTAAAAGCATGTAAAGGGGGAATTTTAAAATAAAAATGCAAGAACAGGAGACAGAAATAAATTTAAATTTTTAAACAAGAAAAAGGTCAAATGACCTGGAATAGAAATGGCAATAGGCCTCGGGAATAATAATAGGCACTTACGATCATGTTCATCTGGATGTCAAGTTGGAGTTACTATGTATTTCCAGAGAGCTGAGAAGGGGAAAGGGAAAAACGGCTGCCTTTATTCATCAGCCCATCAAGTTTAGGAATCACTATGCGCCCGAGGTTCATGTGTAGTCAGGGTTTGGAAAGCCCGCAACATGTTTTCTCTCTTTGTAGAGCCATCGCTTTGTTGAGGATTCAGGGCAGCCATGAAACTGTTCTCAATTAGGTAACACCGGGAAACAAACCTGTCACAGATCCTGGAAGGTAGGTGGGAGCATGGCAGGAATAGAGAAGGAAGCGGAGGAAAGTGTTATGTACTTCCAAGAACACTGGGTGCTGCTGGAAAGAGGATCGATAATAGTAATGCATGCAGAAAGCGCTTTGCAAACAAAGTACTAAATAAATGCGTTTCCTCACTGGGGCATTATAACATTTCCATAGTATTATTATCTCATTTTACAAGACTGTGGAAATAAAAACCAAGCAAACTAGAACAAGAAAATTTATTTATTCAAAGCTTGCTTTAGCAAGGGAGTTGGCCACTATCACTTGTATTTGGAGACCCAAAGGGAAGCAGACAAGTGGGAAAGCTTAACAATGGGGGGAAAAAAAGGAGGTTTCAGGTGTGCCCTGGCTGGAGGCTATTGGCTCGGGGAAGCTGTAGGTGGGTTAACTAAAAGCAGACATCCTAATTGTTTAGGGCAGCATATATGGTTTTTTCTGGTTGGTTCTAAGCTGGAAGCTGGGACAAAAATTAGGGAAGCTTCAGGTAGTAATCAAGCCCTGGCCATGTTGGGCCTATTGTTACAAGAGCTACTGTTTGTCTTCCTAGATTGATACTAAAGATAGTGGTCTGACTTCTTGTAAGTCTGACAGGCAGGCTTCCTGGGCTGGTTACTGTACATAAATTGCTTGGGTTTCTGGACAAAGTTCTATTTTTATATATGGCCTGGACATTGTCCATTTGTACATTCAGTCTCTCAACCCTTAGATATGAGTGTGTACAAAAGAAAGTTGGTCTAAACGATTACCCATATTGACTCTCAGAGCCCTGGAGAGGGACTGGGGGTGGCTTCCGGGCTTCATCCAATATATCAAAACACCTAGTGGAAATGACACATTCACCTATGAAATAATGACATACAGCCTAATAAAAGCATCAACCATATCTTTCAAAAAGTAAGATCGTTATGTTGCTTTTGCTGTTTGTTTACTACTGACTTGCTTTTATACTATGATTAATAAGTTATAGAAAAATGATTTAATAAATCAATCAATTATAGGATCAAAGTTTTTAAAACCTAGGATACATCAAAGGAAAAAGTTCTCAAATGCTTGCAAATACTTCTTGCTCTAAAAATCCAAACACCTTCCTCTCCATAAACCAGAGCTCCATTAGAACCAGAGCCTGAGTGGGGTGACTCATGGGTCTGCCCAGAGTGGCAATGAATGACCTTGTCCTCGAGGAGCACCAGCTTGAATCCCAGCGCCCCTTTCTGTCTGCCAGATGAAGCCCTCCCTAGGAGCTCAGATATAAGTAAGTACAACAGTTATGATTAGAACTTGAGTGGACAGAAAGTAATCTGTGTTCAAAGAGCTAATTGTCAAGTGTCCATGAACCCCAGGTTTCTGACTATTAGGATAAGACAGTACATGGCCATTGAATGAAGGAATACAGGCACCACTGCAGGATAATTTCAAAGGAAAAATAAAACTAATTCTGTTCCTCTCTGCTAATAGATACCTGACAGAAAGCACTTCTCCAGTGTAGCTACAGGACTCGGAGATAACATAAAAGCTGGTTTAGGCCGGCTCTCCAGTGGTTTAAAAAGTTCTTTTGAGAGGAATGTACCTGTCTTCCTTCCTCACTCCCACCACCTCCATCTGGTACAATCCATTCAAGCCCAAAGACCCCAGCTCAAATGCCACCCCTTTGGTTAACACCTTTCCTGATGGGATTGCCCTGGCATAGCTTTGTCTCCATGGGACTTGGTGCAGAATGTTGATACACACCTGCACTGTGGCATTGTAGCTATTTTTATAGGTTACTCTCCCTCACTATGAGTTTCTTTTTGACAAGTCTGTGTCCTATTTACTACCTCCCTTTCCGCAGAGACTGACACGTAACAATGCACCTCATTACCTATCCTTTCATTTTATATTCACCAAAGCCCAGTGAGGAAAGTATGATTATTAAAGCCTTACTGAGGAAACCAAGACTCAAAGAAATCAATTATTTGTCCAAAGTCATAAAGCTAAGAGCTGACAGAACTAGACGCAGTCCCACTTCTTAGCAGCTTGCGAAGTTTTCATGACATCCTTTGCCTCCAATAAGCTCTAAATGCTGCGTTGCCAAGACAGCAAAGAAAACTCCACAGTGTTGCAGATTAGTCTGTGTATGAGCAGTTCATTTTGTGATGTTAAGAGACATGATTCGAATTTGTTAACAACACCAGCCCTCATGCTCACCACCTTTGGCCACACACCATTCTCTTGCTCTCTCTTTTCTTTCCCTTGAAGAATATACAAGTACAGTTTTTGTCAAGTGTTTTCAATGATCATGTGTTAATTTCTAATAAAGAAAAGAAGACCGGCATCTATATGGCAGCAAAACAGGATCACAAGCACAGTGATAGTTTGGGGTATAAATTCTATGCCTGCCGTCTCCTCAGAACTTGACGGGTAAGGAATTTCTGTGTTTGCTCTTCAGCGTTTGCCATGGAGGTCCTCTGCAATGGATGGCTATGAATATTCTACTCAGTGTTGGTGGGACCGCAAGTTGGTACAGCCATTATAAAACAATATGGAGATTCCTCAAAAAACTAAAATAGAAATGTCATACAATCCAGCAATTCCACTGCTGGGTACTTATCTAAAGAAAATGAAAACACTAATTTGATAAGATATATGCACCCCTATGCTCATTGCAGCATCACTAGTAATAGCCAAGATATGGAAGCAACTTAGGTGTTCATCAGTAGACGAATGGATAAAGATGTGATACATATATACAATGGAATATTACTCAGCAATAAAAAATTTAAATTTTTCCATTTGCAACAACATGGTTGGACCTAAAGAGTATTGCGCTAAGAGAAATAAGTCAGACAGAGAAAGACAAATTACTATATGATTTCACTTCCATGCAGAATTNAAAAAAAAAAAAAAAGCAGAAAGCAACAATGCTGATTCCAGTTCAGGGGTTTCCTATTGGGTCTTCAACCTGCTGGCCACTGATAAACTAAAACTCGCAAGGAACAGAGGACAAGGCAGCCCTAGAGTCTGGAATGTCCTAAAGGGACCTTTCCTGTGAGCAGGAAGACCCACACCTAGAGCAGTGACAATGCCTCCTCTTCCTTCACCGAAACCATCTACCTCACACAGGGGTCAGCAAACATTTCCTATTAGTAAATATTCTAGTCAGAGAGTAAATATTTTAGGCTTTGTGAGATGAAGAGTCCCTAATGCAATTACTCAGCACTGCTGTTGTAGAGTGAAAGGAGCCATAGACAATATGGAAAGGGTTGAGTGTGGCAATGTCCCAATAAGACTTTATTTATGGGCATTCAAATTTGAATTTCATGTAATTTGCCCATCACAACACATTATTCTTGTTTTGGTTTTTCCCCTCCATTTAAAAATGTAAAAACCATTACTAACCTGCAGACCTTACCAAAACAGGCAGTGGCAGCATCTCACGAGTATCTATTTTCTGACTCCTGACTTAAGACACACAAATAAATACTCACGCCTATCGATCTCCTAGCTGCTTTTCAGGTGAGAACAGCAGCCCTGTGCCTAACTGGACTATAGAAGCTGTTGTATATTGCACTGTAGAGACCAGAGAATGGAACCAACATACGAATTCCATGAATAATCCTTCACACACACTTTATAGTTTATCACGTAGCTTCACAAACAGTAAGCTTTCATTGAGCCCCTTAACAACTCGGAGAGGCAGACAGAGCAAGGATTATAGGCCCTGGTTAAAACCATGGTAATGAAGGTTTCAAAAGTGTAAAAGAAAGTTGTAAAACAACTCAGCAGCAGAACCAGGGCCAGAATCCCCACTTCCAGCTCTAAATGCATAGCTGGAAGCCCAAACACATACAGCATTTGCTGATAAACGCTCCTATCTTTGAGAAGTCCCCATGGATTCAGCTGTGGGCAATGATGTGAGGAAATAGACAATTTTGACAAAGTACATGTCAATATTATGCACAATATCATTTGTACCCTTGTCCACCACCCCAACCTCAATTTTTGTCTCCACTGCTGTGCTGGGTGAATACTATCTCCTTAAAAATTAATGTCCAGGGCTGGCCGAGTGG
>NW_017731481.1:747344-785800 GCF_001890085.2 Hipposideros armiger
GGTGGAAAAGGTGAAGAGGGATACAGTCAATAATAGTGTGATAATTTTGCACAGTGGCAGATGGTTACGGCGTTCCCTCATCGTAAGATATATAAATGCCAAGTCACTATGTTGTATTCCTGAAACTGACATAATATGGTATGCCAACTATACATAAAAAAATAAAAATTAAAAAAATTTATAAAAAAAAAAAACTCAAATAAAAATATTCTACTCATTAGGAAAAGTAAGCCCTGCTGGGAGCAAAGAATATTTATTTCATCAGCCTTTGCCTTAGCCTGGCTGAAGTAAACCCTTTGCTCTGGCTTTACACTCTCAAAGCAACTTTCTAATTATCATGTGTCTTCCCAAGAAAATGTTCCCTCAGGGAGAGGGGCTGCTGATCAAAAACACCGAGTATTTTTATTTGCAAGATGTGCACAGTCCTCATTATAAATGAACAAACTGGCATTCTGTTTTACACACCAAAAGAAAAATAAAATATGTAAAAAACAAATTATCTGCATTTTTGACAGGTTTGCCCCTTAGGTCATGTCTTCCTTGCTCTTGGTCTTCTGATGGCTCCTGTCTCCCCTCACCTAGCCTCTTTCTGTCCCAGCACCTCTGTGCTTTCTTTCTCTGCACCGGCCCAGCACGGTATCATCAAAGTCCTCTAACATCACAGTGGCAAGTTCTGGCAGGAAAAAGACTTGCGTACATGTAATATTTTCTGTAATATTTAATGAGAACTATTTCTATTCACTTAGCTTTCCCACTAAGCTGGACATGACTGCAATTCCTAGATCTGCAAAAGTCTTAGGAAACAGAACAAATCATCTAAGGGTATCACATGGTGCCAGATACTCACATTTTCTGACCGGAGCCTCTTGGCAGGACACCCGCCGTCCCTGGGGTGAAGCATGTAATACAGTCGGACTTTGCTTGCATGTTTTCGACTCTGGGAAGGAAAAGCAGAAGCAGATACTGTGAAAGAGAAGGCATTTTAAATCCTTGGGAGCACAGCCAGTGGCTGCAAATGCCAAGAAGTAGTTTTATTAGAAAACACTTTTGCATGTCCCTGTGAGTTATGCGGGATGAAGGTTCAGATAGGTTAAATGGCTTGCCCAAGGTCATAAAGCCAATATAATTTTAGGATTAGAAAACACAGCTTATGAAGAAAGGTAAAAGCCTTAGGATCTTTTACTCTGGAATGAATAGTATATTTAATTATTATTAAAAGTAGGAGAAGGACAGAGGGAATAATACAAGGATCAACTGTGATGAAAAGCTAGGTTCCCCACCTTCTCTCTCACTACCGTAACCCTGCTCTTAGGAGCTAGGAGCGATGCCCTCCCAGGAGTCAGGCATGCACAGCATCTGCAAAAGAATCTTTTTCCTGGGGTTCTCTCATACCTGGGCCTCATTAATAAGCCATCAAAAGGGATTTTCCAAAGTCAGGTATCATGAGCAAACAAAAGATATTGTCTGCATGTCTGAGGACTGGCCAGAGCCCAAGCTCCATGTAAGTAGGCACACCCAGTAAACAAATACAACCCCACCTCCTGGAGGATTCTCAGGATTATCAGTTTCTGTCTGCACTGAGGGGTCCTGTGCAGCATGGGGAAACTGATCCCTTCTTAGTTCCATCTTTCCTCTATGCCTTTGCTCAAGTGAGAGCCCACCCAAACTCTCTTGACCTTTAAAGAATACTCAGTTCTGCCTTCCAAGTTGCTACCAGAGGCAGGCGGGTGGAGTGAAAAGAGCAGTAATAAAATACAGTAATGCACCAGATAGCGGCCTTTCAGTCAAGGCAGGCTGCATAGACAATGGTGGTCTCATAGGATTACAAGGGAGCTGAGAAATCCCTATTGCCCGGTGATGCCATAGCCATGGTAATATAGTAGCTGCCGTAATGTCGTAGCTGTCCCAATGTCCTAGCACAACAAACTACTCACGTGTTCGTGGTGACACTGGTGTAAACAAACCCACTGCACTGTCAGCCGTATAAAAGTATAGCACATACAATTATGTACAGGACATAATACTAGATCATGATAATAAATGACTATGTTACTAGTTTATGTATTTACTGTGCTATACTTTGTATTATGTTAGAATGGACTCTTTCTACATAAAAAATAAGTTTCCTGTAAACAGTATGTCACGTTATGCCAGCGGCAGCCTCAAACATCTCGTGTTTACCAAGTCTCTTGATTGCATCATTTTCTTTTGTGCTTCATTTAATCTCATGTTGTTTTTACAGTAACATGCTCTCCAGATCTGTAGCCAAGGAGCAGTAGGCTATACTGTATAGCCTAGTTGTGTAGCAGGCTATGACATCTAGGTTTGTACAAGTGCACAGGATGATGTTTGCACAACAAAGAAATTGCTTAATGATGCATTTCTCAGAATGTATCCCCATTGTTAAGCAGCGCATGACTGTAGTCAGAACTTCTAAACCCCATTTCCTGCTGTACCACTTTCTAACTGTGTGATACCGAACAAGTCACTTACTCTAATTAGTTTATAGCCAAAATAAGTCTCATTTGCTCCATGTACAAAATGAACATAATAATATTTATTAGGGTTGCCATGAGAATCAAATGAGACAATGCATATGAAAAACTGCAATCCACATAATGCTAAATAAACGTTTCTCACTGCCGACTGCATCATTCCCTAACTTTGGTCCTATAGGAATCTCTATAATGTGAATTTGCCATGAATCCATTGCTACCTAATTCCCGTCCCCTACCCTTTCTTTCATTCAGAGGTATTCTTTTCCAGGCCTTGGTTCCACTTGGCCCTTACAACAGTTGGGTTCTAGCCAATCTCCTAGATGAGGTTTGCCTTCATAGATTAACCACAAAGACAAAGTAATTTTCAGAGAACACACAGCAAATTACATCTTGCTTACAGGATATATTGTAAAGTCTTTCTGTCTGGTTTTCCTCATTTATCATTTTTTTAATTCCTTTATTGTGCCAATAGCAAGAACGCCTGAATACTCCCTGAACAGTTCCTGAATACTTTTAAGGCCTTTAAATGGGTTTAAAAGTGATATTGGAACATGAAAAATATTTACAGAGCTGTAAAAGTACACAAGCATAATTTTGAAATATATTTGTATAGTACACACAAATATATGTCCAGTAATGTATAGTAATTTTTGATCGAGGTTTATCTGGAGTCTTGTTTGCCTGGGAAATTGGTAGGACAGAGAAATAGAGACCTACGTGGACCTGTGTCCGATGCTTTTAACACCATCATTCAACTTCCTCATGCTTTTGAGGACCATTCAGTGCAAACTCGCATTTTTTTTTTTTGCAGCTAAATATGTTGATTACTAAAACTCGTATACATTTTCTATAGTTTTGTTTTTGATGGTAAGGGATAGTGGTAATATTAGGAATATACTGCTATGGTCACAAAAATAAAAAAGAACATTTAAAAACCCTGCAAGATGCTGAATGTGGCCACAGAGCCTGGGCTGGTGAAAAGCACAACAGACAGGTAATTGGTGAAAAGACAAAGTGATAACAGTGTGAACTCAAATGTGGCTGAAGTGGGTTTTCAATTTTTCATTTGTTACCATAGAAGAACTTCTTATTACAGTTCCTGCGTCATCAATCTACTCAAAGCCCTGGACTCCCAGAGAACAAAATTGTGGCAAAAATTGAAAATCTCATAATGTGGCCTGTTTTGTGGTTGTTTTTTTTCTCTTTCATAAAATATTATGTTTCTTTCAAAAAGGCTCTTTCTAGCATAGGCAGAGTTCACTGGGTTATTTAATTGCAGTTTGACAAAACTAGTAAAGCTTGTTAGCTGAAAAGAAAGATAAATAAATGGTAAACTCTGCTGTGAAGCCATTAGTGATGAGAGATGTTGGGATTTAAGGCTTATCAGCAATTTTGTTCATTAAAGGCCATTTTTCTCCTTCAGCTCCCCCGGTTTCTGGGTTTGATGGAAGGAGAACTGACTGCCCTGCAGGTACTGCCTATGCCCTTGTGTGTGGGTGAAGAGAAACACAGCCTTGGCAAACACCCCTTGATTATGGAATGACAGTCGAGGTGTTCTTGTTCATCATAGAGCTGTGTCCCTTTTGCCTGATCACCCCTTCTTCCTCCCACTGCTTTTTCCAGGCTGCCTGGGCTAGGTCCAATTCCTTCCTACCCATGAGGTAACTCTGACTTTGAGCAAGAAGTATAAACCTCGAAGAAATAAGAGGGGTGTAGAGTCACCTCCCAGTTAGTCCGATTGAAACCCAAAGCTACTTGCAAATGATGTCTGGAAACAAAGGGAAATGGGCTCTCAGCAGAATGTTTCAGGTTGCTCGACATCTTGTCCTGCCTCAGCTCTGGAGTCTTCAACAATGTGCAACGCAAGGGTGCAGCTCTGCTAGTGAGTCCTCTCCTTTCTTCCTGGTATATTCACCTCTTTCTCAAGACAGGACACTGAGTCACCTACAGTGTCTTCCGCCAACAGGCTCCTCTCAACCCCTTAACTACCCGAATTACTTCATATGTGGCACAACAATCTCACTCCTTTCAATTTATTGTAAAAATGAAACCTTCCCCACAAAAAGTTAATTAAATTTGAGCAAAGATGTTCATTGCAGAATTATCTAAAAAGGAACAAAAAAATGGGAGATAACTATGTATTTGACAATTAGGTGACTAAAGCAGCCACAGAATACCCTGATGTTCAGTTAGAAATTGGGGGGAAAAAAAAACAAAACGCTTTCTACATAATGAATGTTGAATAAAAAATGTTAAACTCAAAATCGCTTGGATACTGTGAGTGCAATTATATAAACATTCATAAATATATCAATAACAGGTGGAAAGGAAAAAAGCATGATTTATTAGGGTAGAAGGAATATACATAGTTTTAGTTCTATCACAAAATTTCCTTTAATATAAAAATAATAGTAATTCACAATGCTCAAGCCATTGTAATTCCTTATTAAGTATACTTTTTACTCACAATGATTGTAGTTAGTAAAAAGTATCACTGATCTGGGGGGAGGGGAGTTGTTACTTTGTGAGGGGTGAAAAGGATAACTATTGCATTGTTCTGTACACCTAAAACTAATAATAAAAAATAAAAAATAAAAAAAGTATCACTGATCTGGAATGCTTTTAACATATACTGGTATAATTGACCACATTTCCATCTACCCTTGTTAATGTCTTATCAGCATTCAAAATACATGTTTTTTTCATTGAAATATTTGGTAGCTAGATGAGTGTCCTTAACCCAAGAGCAATACATGTTACTTCAAGTTTTAAAACTATCTTTTGGTAGATATAAACACCATGATAAATATGTGTACTTTTCACAATGTAGTCACTTTAGCTTTCTGTGTATGAATCAAGACTATGGGGCTAGGTGGCCAACGCTGCACAAATAACCACACTGAGAAGACCTGGAAGAAAGCTCCTTTTGAAACTGGCTTATATTATTCAAATGAACATGAACAATAACAATTCCTTATGACCTTTTTCAAAGATTTATTAATAACCTAAAATTTACACTGCTTCAAAGAATTTAAAAAGATAGATACATTGTCAACTGAAAGGAATGTTAAAGAGAAAAAAAAAATCCTATATGTTAAATGTATATATTGCAGAGTTTCAGGAGGGAAAGGACCATTACTTTAAGAAAAGACATGAAAAAGAAATTATAATCTCTTTCAATTGCACTGAGAGTCATTCTCAACTCTTTCTTGCATTAATATTTGCATTTTAAGCAAAAGTCATTATTTCATTCAAACCACATCACATCAGCTTTAAGCTTTCCAGATAGGCTAGAAATTACCAATTCTTCCATTTTAATTAAAGCCGTTGCCCCTAATGCCAGGCATTCTGCACTATTGTGCAGAATAGTTTCTTTTGCTGAAACAATCTCTTGGCACTCAAAACACAGTCTAAAGTGGAAATTCTGGCCAATCTTCTCTTTGAGGGGATAAAGAACGAGACAAACCTCTATTTCAGATGTATTGCTGTGAAAGAAGGGGGCGAAACGCATAGAAATAGAATGGCTGTATGCTTCACCTAAATAGCCATCTTCCATGATCACATATTATTTAAAAAAAAAAATTCGCAACTCAAATTTGCTTCCAACAAGCCTCCTGATTTTTGGTCTCATAAAATGTGGAGATAAAGCAACTTTGTATTTGCATAACGCTCCAAACAGCCTTCAAAGTTTTTTTTTCACATTTATCATTTCATTTTATCCTCAAATCACAGTTGTGAGGCTGGCAGGAGAGGTGTTATTTCAAATAAGCTTTAAGATCCAGTCCTGATTTCCTAGTTAAGTCTTCACTATTTTATTTCATCATAGGTATCTAATTATACCTCTTCTAGAAACCAGCTAAACCATGCCAATGACTATAAGAAAAAGGGAAAACCTGAAACAGACTGATAATTATAGAAGAGTGATCTCACATGCCACCAATTTTGAGGTATTTCCATTTGAATATTTGAGGCGTTTCCACTTGTTCTAGGACAAGGACCACAAATATCAAGGGTCTGACTTCCTGGCTACTTGAGAAAGACTGGCTGATGAAAGATAGGGGTTCTATGTCTCAGGAATAAGAAGGCACCCTGGAAGAACTCTACTTAACACCCTGAAGCTGAGGGTACTGGGGCTGAGCCCTGGAGAAGCTATAGCACAACTTCACTAGGAAGTCAATGTTAAATGCAGATAAACTAAAGAGAAAACCACAATTGCTGGAGATGCCTTCTGATGAGTGGGGCTCTTTCCCAGAGTGATGTACCCATCCTTATTACCACAGGATGGAAGTTGGATACAGAAACCTAGAGTGGAAGATGGACCAACTAAACACCTAGGAAGAAAAAACTGGCCTCTAGAGAAGGAAGAAATAAATCTCCTCTGCTGGAACTGCCCAAGGCCCCAAGTTCCAGGCCTATCCAGGCTGCTGGGCCACTGAAATGGTCTATAATCCAGTCCCATAGGTAAAACTGGATCAGACGATACTCATAGAATTCTATGAAAAGATCCAGGGCTAATCCATACACACTGGGGATACACAGCCGGCCTTAATAGCCTTCTGTTCTGCCAAGGATGAGTGGCACCTATGAAAAACTTCTATAATACAAAAGAAGACTTTAGGGAGTGACGTCAAAAACATGGTGGCATTATGAATCCCCTTGGTCTCTCCCCTTGAAGTTACAACAAGTTGAACAGCTGTAATTCAACAAAGGATTCTCTGCGCAACACACACGCACATCTGAGAGTTCTGCGTGGCAAAAGATGACTTTGGAAAAACTCTCAAGGAGGAGACATCAAGGGTTGTTTTTGTGTTGGCAAAGTATTTACTATAATATATAGAAGTAAGTTTTTAGTGGCACCTGTTTCGTGCCATTTAATTTAAGAAAATACAAACAGGATAAAAGCTAAAAGATGAGATATGACAACCGATTAAGATGAAGACGTATTGTCTAAGTTAATAAAGTGAGGACACTAAAAGTGTCGTCACTTAATTTTGAAGGTCTTTCACAGCAATCCAAGAGCAGAACCAACACTGCAGATCAGTGTGAAAGTCAAGACAGACAAACTTCCTACAACACAGAGGAACAGGATAAAAAAGCGGGGGGGAAAAATGATACTGGAGAGCTTGCATACTAAAGATCAGAACAAATATAGTATGGCTTTCGTAGCAGAATAAGCAGACAAATAAATAAAATAGAATCAAAATTCCCAAAATAGAGCTGATAATTTGGAACCAAAAAGAAACTAGGAAAACATATATAACTTTGTGATTAAAAAGTTTTCTAAACAACTAGCAAAAAAAGCAGGACAGATAGATATGATTACAAAAATAAAAACATGTTTTTAATCTGAAATACAGGAGGTGCCAAAAACTGTATATACGTGACTTGTATTCATTCATCTTTTATTATCGGTATGCATTGAGTATCACAATTTTAATACAGTTTTTTTTTCCTTTCTTAAAATGTATATGCCTTTTTTTGGCACCCTCTGTACATATATGTAAGAGGCAAACCACAAACTAGGGAAAATATTTGTAATATGTAAAAAAAAATGGTTTAATATCTTTAAAATAAAGAGTGCTCTAACAAATTCATAAGAAGAAAATATTAAAATAGGCAAAGGATATGAATAGAAATAATATAATATTAATAGGAATATATAAATGCAAATAACTAAAAGATATATAAAAAGAAGTTCATCCAAATTCTACCTTATAATTTTTAAACTATAAAAATGTATATTTTCACCTATTAAATTGGCAAAGATTTTCAAAATATATATGTCCATTTTGGAGAAGATGCAGGAAAACTAAGACTTATACATAGCTAGTAGGCATGTAAATTGATACAAGCTTCCTGGATGGAAATTTTATAATATATATTCAAAAGGCAAAAACTTGTTTGATCCAACAATCTTACGTCTATGAATTTGTATTAAGGAAGTAATCAGAATCATGTAATGCCATTTATTTATAAGAGTAAAAATGAGAAAGTTAAACATCCTAAATGAGGGCAATAAATATTATGATATATCTGTATGACAGATTACCAAATTGCCATTAACAAAATCATAATATTCAATGACATGAAAAATATCTATAAAATAATATTAAGGAAAAAATCTCAGTTTTGAATCAGAATATAAATGATAGCTAATTTTTATAAACAAAAATATATATGTGTATATACATGTATTGCATAGATATAGTGACAGTCTAGGAAGTAACACACTAAAGGATTAACATTGTTTATCATGGATCAAAGATGATTTTATTTTCCTTATGTCTGCTTTTTTGGGGGATTTTCCAATTTCTTAAGAGACCTAATCATTCCAGTAACTAGGAGAAAAAAATCAAAATTTTAAAGATTCATTCCAACATTAACGATTTACCATTCTAATCATCCTACCGTAAGATGAGGAAAATACAAGATCCCACAATTTATAACAGGGATTCTATCTGTTTTGTTCATTGTTTTGTCCCCATTATCTACCACCATGCCTGACACATAGTAGGTACTCAATAAAGGTTTGTTGATTAACTGAATGCATGAATGACAGCATGAGGCAATTCCAGAATGAGAATACAAGACACTTGATTAATGAAAACAATGGTGTGATATGTTGTGCTTGTGTATTCAGAGAATATCTTTAGAAAGATACACAAGAAACTGGTAGTAGTAGTTGTATTCGGTGAGAGGAATGACAGGATGAGAAAAGATTTAATTTTCTCAATGACTTTGTAGAACTGTGTTTGGTTTTTACCACATGCGTGCATTTTTTTTACAATAAATTTTGAAGTGTAAATTAAAAAAAAACAATTGTGTGAAAGTATTGTGTACATAATTGCTATAGATTCCCTTCCATTCTAAAAATGAAATCAAACCCAACAGACATCTACTTTCATCTCTATACCCCACCGCAGCAGTGCAGGTCACAGAGAAGCAGAGAACCTGCAGACCAGAGAGTTTTCAGCAATGACTCCTTCAGGCATTTTCTGGAGTGTGCACATTGCCAGAAAAACTTTCAGCAGGTAAACTGATGGAAGACTGAGCTTGAAGCATAAACTCTTAAGAAACTGAGGAATGGCTGCAACTGGTACAAAACTCAAAATTCAGAGTGATTCGCATTGCCACCGACACTGTGGCACATGCAGATCCAGCTTGTTGAAGAAGACGTTTGGAACAAGGCAGAGTCAGTTCCTCCACTGCCTCTAAGAATTCCAACTCACCAGGTGCTAGCTTGGTAAAGCCTCATTTAACCTGTGGTCAGATATGTAGACTGTTATGGCCTAGGGTGTTATGTCTCTTAGTTTCTAATTATAGGATCCTAGGCATTTGTGCTGTTGTGGACTGAATAGTGTCCCCCTGAAAGTTCATATGTTGAAGCCCTAACCCCAAGTTTTACTGTATTGGGATAGGGTCTTTCAGGAGGTAATTAAAGTTGAATGAGTCAGAAGGGTGAGGCCCTAATCCAATAGGACTGGTGTTCTTTTATGACGAGGAAGAGACAGCAGGCATCTCTTCCTCTTCCCATGCTCACAGAGTGAAGGCCACGTGAGGTCATGGCAAGAAGGTGGCCGTTCTGCAAGCCAGGAAGAGAGGCTTCACGAGAAACCAACCCTGCTGGCACCTTGATCATACACGTGTAGTCCCCAGAACTGTGAAAAATAAACAGCTGCTGTTAAGCCACCATTCTATGGTGTTTTGTTATCACAGCCCAAGCTAAGACATGGTGTCATCATCTAAACCAGACGCTCTCTTAGGTTCTTTCTTCTTGTACACAGTAATCGGTCCATTTTTCAAAAGCAAAAAGAATAGTCTCAAAGTTTCTAGAACTAGGTCACTTCATTTTTTTTCTGAAACATTTTTAAAAGAGCATCTGAAATGAGAAATGCTTATCTTAAACAAGTATTATGAAAAAAATGAATTTTTGTTGGAGAAAAATGTGTATGGTGGGATATGCAGTACTCATGATTTGTGTAAACATGTTTGCACTAAGTCTCTACTGCTGCCTGCCTACACAAGTGACTACATCAGCGCATTACAATTTTAAATCCAAGTCTTGCAACTCATAAAGCCATATTACCACCAAAGCGTGAAGAAACCATTTTCTTGTGGTGTGAGGACACAGCTAAATATGTCTCCATGATGTCTGAGCATTTTAAACAGATCACATGAGAAATAAGAAAACACCTGAGAATAAATAATGTGATATACTTCATCTAGGCTTCTCTTTTTGCTGCTTAGGAAAAAAAGAAAAACGAAAATGATATTTCTCCAGGAGCCCCTTGTAAAGAAGTTTAAGTTAGAAATGAGGGGAAAAATAAAGCCAGGGTGATCAGCAACTAAAGTCAGAGAAGGCTGGATGATTTGAAGCAACAAAGCTATCAAATCCTTCTGAGATGTGCAAGTTGAAACACCACAAACTAATCCTGGGCTGTCATTTCCCAAGGTCTCTTGATTTCTCTTATAAAACTCATGTCTGGAATAAGAACAATTTTAGTACTTTATAAAAACATCACTGTGAAGTCTTCAAAGATTAACCCCATCACTGCCATGGGCAAACATTGGTGCAATCTCCACCTATTTTCTGGAGGATGAGTCTGTGGAAAAAATCAAGGGAAAATAGAACCCCTGCCCTTGTGAAATGAATGACTAGCTAAGCAAGGCAGGACAATCACCCTGAAAGCCACAATAAGGACAAGAGCAGCAATGATGCTCACATGTGACCTCGTTACTCTGTGTATATTTTTACATTAGATTCTCTTTTTACCCCATTATTTTATACTTCTTGACATGTACCATGTAATTATTTTTAAACTGAACTCTGTTCTGATGACCAAATCCTCAATTTCTCATTATTTGTTATAGTCTTGACCCATACCCACAAAGCACCTTTAAAAGTTCTGCACAGAGCAGTTCCTCTATAAATGCTTGTTACCTATTTAAATAACTAGGAAAGCAGAAGCTTTTTGGTTTTGTAGTCTGTTTTTGTTTCATAGTCCCACTTGCTTATTTTTGCTTTTATTGCCTTTGCTTTTGGTGACAAATCCAGAAAAATCATTGCCAAGACCAATGTCAAGGAGCTTACCCTTTTTGTTTTCTTCCAGGAGTTTATAGTCTCAGGTCTTACACTCAAGTTATCAATCCATTTTGAGTTGTTTTTTTTTGTATGGTGTAAGATAGGGGCCCAGTTTCACTTTTTTGCATGTGGCTGTCTAGTTTTCCCAGTACCATTTATTAAAGAGACTATCCTTTTCCCATTGTATATTCTTGGCTCCCTTGTCACAAATTAACTGACCATATATTCATGGGTTTATTTCTGGGACTCTATTCTGTTCTATTGATCTGTGTGTCTGTTTTTATGCCAATATCATACTGCTTTGATTGCTATACCTTTGTAATGTAGTTTGAAATCAGGAAGTGTGATGCCTCCAGCTTTGTTCTTCTTTCTCGAGATTGCTTCAGCTATTCAGTGTCTTTTGTGGTTCCACACAAAGTTTTAGGATTGTTTGTCCTATTTATGTAAAAAATGCCCCTAGGATTTTGATAGGGTTGCATTGAATCTGCAGATTGCTTTTTTTTTGGGGGGGGGAGTATGGACATTTTAACAATATTAATTCTTCCAATCCATGAACATGGACTATCTTTCCATTTCTCTGTGTGTGTATGTGTGTGTGTGTGTGTGTGTGTGTGTGTGTGTGTGTGTGTGTGTGTGTGAGAGAGAGAGAGAGTTATACATTAGTCTTCAGTGTACAGGTCTCTCACCTCCTTGGTTAAATTTATTCCTAAGTATTTTATTCTTTTTGATGCAATTGTAAATGGTATCGGTTTCTTACGTTCTCTTTCTGATAGTTCATTGTTAGTGTACAGAAACACAATTGATTTTTGTAAATTGATTTGTATCCTGTAACTTTACTGAATTTATTTATTAGTTCTCACAGGGGTTTTTTTTGGTGAAGTCTTTCGAGTTTTCTACATATAATATGTCATTTGCAAGTAGAGACAGTTTCAGTTCTTCCTTTACAATTTGGATGCCTTTTAATTTTTTGCTTCACCTAAAACTTCCAACACAATGTTGAATAAAAGTGGTAAGAGTGGGAATCCCTGTCTTGTTCCCCATATTAGAGGAAGAGCTTTCAGTGTTTTATCATTATAATGTTAGCTGTGGGCTTATTATATATAGCTTTTATTATGTTGAGATGCATTCCCTTTATAGCCAGTTGGTTGCAAGTTGTTTTTATTATAAATGGTTGTTGAATTTTGTCAAATGCTTTTTCTGCATCTATTGAGATGATCATATGAATTTTATCATTCATTTTGTTAATGTGGTGCATCACATCAACTGATTTTTAGATGCTGAGCCATCTTTACATCCCTGGAATAAAGCCCACTTGATCACGGAGTATGGTCCCTTAAATGTATTGCTGAATTTGATTTGCTAATGTTTTGCTGAGGATTTTTGTATCTATGCTCAAGAGGGACATTAGGATATCATTTTCTTTTCTTGTAGTGTTCTTGTCTGGTTTTGGCATTAGGGTAATGCTGGCCTTGTATAGTGAGTTTGGAAGTGTTTCCTCCCCTTCTAATTTTGGAAGCATTTGAGAAAGATTAGTATTAATTCTTGTTTAAATATTGGGTAGAATTCACCTGTGAATCCCTCTGATCCCAGACTTTTCTTTGTTGGGAAGTTTTTAGTTACTGATTCAATCTCCTTATTCATTAGCAGTCTGCTCAGATTTTCTATTTCTTTACAGTTTGGTGTTGGTAGGTTATATGTTTGTAGGAATTTACCCATTTTTTTCTAAGTTGTCCAATTTTGGGCATCTAATTGTTCACATTAGTGGAATCAGTTGTAATGTCTCCTCTTTCATTTATAATTTTATTTTTGAGTCTTTTTTTCTTAATAATTCTAGCTAAAGATTTGTTTATTTTATTTATCCTTTCAAAATACCAGTTCTTCATTTCATCTATCTTTTCTACCCTCTTTTTAGTATCTATTTTATTTATTTTCACTCTGCTCTATGAACTATAAAGAAAAACATGTCTTTCTTTCTACTAAAATCTTCTGCACAGCAAAGGAAACCATAAACAAAATGAAAAGGCAACCTACGGAATGGGAAAAAATAATATTTGCAAATCATATATCTGATAAGGGGTTAATATTCAAAATATATAAAGAACTCATGCAACTCAATAACAACAACAACAACAAAAACTCACAATCTGAATTAAAACAAACAGAGCAACAGTATCGACATTTATTTTTCCAGAGAAGACATACAAGTGGCAAATAGGTACATGAAAAGATGTTCATCATCACTAATCATCAGGCAAATGCAAGTTAAAACCACAATGAGATATCGCCTCACATATGTTAGAAAGGTTTTCATCAAAAAGATAAATAAATAAATAACAAGTGTTGGCAAGAATGTGGAGAAAAGGGAAGTCATGTGCACTGTTTGTGGGAAGGTAAATGGGTGTAACCACTAGGAAAACAGTATGGAGGTCACTCAAAAAAATTAAAGATAGAACTACCATATGATGCAGCAATCTCACTTCTGGGCACATATCCAAGGAGATTAAAACAGAAAATTGAAGAAACACTTGCACTCTCATGTTTTTTACAGCATTATTCACAATAGCCAAGATATGGGACAACCTAAGTGCCCACCAATGGATGAATGAATACAGAAGATACTATATTATATATGTTCCAGTTAATGAAATATTTTCCAGGCATGAGAATGAAGGAAATTCTGCAATTTGAGACAGATTAATGGACATTGAGGGCATTATGCTAAGTGAGATAAGTCAGACTGGATGGTATCAACTATGTGGAATCTAAAACTAAATAAATATACACACACATGCTAGAACTCATAGAAACAGAATATAAAAATGGTCTGGGGGTTGGGGGAAATAGGGAGGGGTTGGTAAAAGGGTACAAACTTTCAGCTATAAGATGAATAAGTTCTGAGGATCTAGTGTAAAACATTGTGATTATACTTGATAACACTGTATTGTATAATGAAAATTTGATAGAGAGTAGAAATTAAATGTTCTTATAAGGAAAAAAGATAAATGTGATAAACATGTGAGGTGACGGATGTGTTAATTAACTAAATGGGGGGAATCCTTTCACAATGTATAAGTACATCAAATCACAACAATGTACACTTTAAATATCTTACAAATTTATTTGTCAGTTATACCTCTATAAAGCTGAAATGAATGAATGAATGAATAAAAAGCCAGGTGACTTAGACTATAGATCATAACTCAAACAGACTTCACTTAAAAACACAGCAAGAATAAAAAATGAAAAAGAAAAAAAAAAAACACGAGGCAAAAACACCAAACAAAAACAGTAGAGTATCTGCCTAACAAAAAGACTCCCAACGTACAAAAGAAATTATATTTTTAAAGTCAGTTTTGTTAAAATCAGTTTCCTCTGGTATACTTGAAATGTGACTTTATTTTCAAATATTTATATCCATCCTATTTTCAAGAATACTTCTAGGTACATACAACTTTTACAATCTGAAAAAAGTAATCAGCAAATTCATTAGGACTGTTCCTCAGTGTAAAATAATATACACAGAAAAACACCTCCATTTCTTCATACCCCAGTGTTTCCCTCATATTTGAACTAGATTTTTTTCACACAAAATTTGCCAGCTGACATGGGGCTGGGCTGGGAAGCCTGACTGCTGCTGAAATCAGAGGGTCCCACCTGCTATGCTAGAGGAAAAATAGGTTAGTAGCTTTGTTTCACATAGTTACAGGGAGACAGAAGTTTTTTCTCTTGATTTCCTATAGTCAAGTACCCAGAAGCATATTTTATTTTTCCAGGAACATTTGTTTTGTTTAATACTACTCTACACACCTTAAGAGGAAACACACACACACACACACACACACACACACACACACACACGTGGCTGCCAGCTACGACTCTGCTATCACCTGCATCTCCACCACTACCTGCTTTTCGGATTATCTGTTTACCTACTCAAAGCCCCAGATTTTAGTTTGTTTGTAGGTTGCTTTGAACTGATGACATGATTAAAGAAAAATTGGGGATTACTGAAATAATCCATTCTCTACAGGCAGATGGTTCAGAAACACATGTTGTGTAGAAGATGGTTTTATTCAATGAATACCCCACAGATGTTCCCAGAGTCCCTATGTCACTCCCTTCCCTCTGAGAAAGCACAGAGAGAAACAGCTGAAAGGAGCCAGAGGTTTACTTTCCAGATGCTATGGAATGCAGAGTGCCTCCTTTTGGTGAGAGCAGACAGGACAGCACAGGATTTCCGAGATCCCATCTCACTGCCTGTCCCTCTGAATACAGACCAGACCTAAAGTCATTCGCCTTCCAAGCTTTATCAAAGTTTGGTTCCTGGACCACCTGATTCAGAATCATAGGAAGTTTTTGTTGTTGTTGTTGATTTTAATTAAAGTTTATTGGGGTGATGGGAAGTTTTTTTAAAGGAAGGTTTCAGACCTAATAATAAAAATTGCTAGAGGTGGGAGGCTGGGAATTAGGTTTTTCACCAGCTCCCCAAGTGCTTAGAAGGCAAGTGAATTTTTGAAAACCCTGGCTTTACTTTCCCACCTTTCTTACCCACTCCTCACCTCTCCCCTTCTATGACTGCCAAGCTGAGACCGAAAGAAAAACAAAACACACTGAGAGAGCTATCTCCAGCTTCAGCTGGATTGTACTTCAGTGTGAGGCAAAATCAGAAAGAATGAGTCTCAAGGCCAATCTCCAAGGGAACTGCCAAGAGCAGGCTGAGAAGCAAAGAGCTGAAAGAAGCCTGTTTGGCGCAGAGGCAATGTTCTGACACCTCCCAGCTCTCAAGCTCAGTGGCTGCCATCTTTCATCGCTCACAATCTTTTTTTTTTTGATTTTTTTATTTAATAGGGAATTGGGGGAGGGGAACAGACAAGTTGCTGTCCTTTTGTTCT
The DNA here is from genome assembly GCF_001890085.2 of Hipposideros armiger. NCBI lineage: Eukaryota > Metazoa > Chordata > Mammalia > Chiroptera > Hipposideridae > Hipposideros > Hipposideros armiger. Next base: position 763,817 of record NW_017731481.1, read on the forward strand.
TCTGTGTAGTTGTGAAGGAAGTCGGGTCGCTGGTCCATGTTGGTATTATCATTGCGCTCTTCCCGGTGAGGCAGTCACTCGCCGGCCATTGGACGGCCACTCACAGTGGCTGACGGCAGCTCACACAGGCTGCCAGCTGCTCACGCTGGCTGCCAGCCACACATGGTAGCTTATGGCAGCCCAATGCAACAAGGGCTGCAGCCTACGCCATCGCCGGCGACTCATGACAGCCCAGCTCCAGGTCAAGCTGTTGTTCACCATCTTAGCTGTAGAGGGTGCAGCGTCACTGGCCCTCATGTGGTATCCAAACTGGGGTCCTGCTGCTCAGAGCTGGTGCCCAAGCCAACTCCTAACCGGCGCGCCACTCAGCCAGCCCTCACAATTTTTTCTTTCTTTCTTCCTCCCAACTTCCATCCTCCTCCTCCTGACTGCTTCAGAACATTCCCCATTTGTGTCCTAAGGTGTCAATACTTCCAAAGATAAGTCATCCTCTTTCCTCCTTGGCCTAACCCCTTTTTCAGTGTTCCAGCCTTTGTGTGAAATACCAGAATTCTTGTAGCCAACCATGTACAAAACCAAGTGAAGTGAAGATACTGGAATATACCAATTCAAATTTTTAAATAATGATAAATATGTTTAAGAAGTTGAAAAGATATTACCAATATGAAACAAAAACATGGAATCATAAAAAATAAAAAGCAGAAATATTAGATAGTGGGATTATACGCCATGCCTATCTGAGATTTATTGGTTTAACAGATGAAAATTCATCAATATAATATACTACACTCATGAATGATGAGCCATGTGAAACTGCTATTATGACAGGTGAAAAATGATCAAATATTGGAAATTTCATATGGTTTAACTTTATTTTTCTTTGATAATCAGAAGAAAATACAACTTGATTTTTTTTTCATAAAAACTTATGTCCACATAAAAACCTGCACATGGGTATTTAAAACAGCTTTGTTCATAATTGTCAAAACTTGGAAGCAACTGAGACGTCTTTCAGTAGGTAAATGGATAAACTGTGGTCCATCCAGACAATGGAATATTAATAAATGCCAAAAAGAAATGAGCTTTCAAGCCATGAAAAGACATAGAGGAACATCAAATGCATATTATTAAGTGAAAGAAGCCAATCTGAAAAGGCTACACTGTATGGTTCTAATTATCTGACACTGTGGAAAAGATAAAATTATGGAGACAGTAAAAAGATCAGTGGTTGCCAGGGGTCAAGGAGGAGGAGGGGTGAATAGGCAGAGCACAGAGGATTTTTAGGGCAGTGAAAATATTCTCTATATGATATTATAATGATGGATATATGTCATTATACATTTGTCCAATACCATTGCCCTAAGGTAAACTACAGACTTGGGTGATTATGATGTGTCATTGTAGGTTCATCAGTTGTAACAAATGTACCTCTCGAGTGTGAGATATGGGACGTGAGGGAGGGTAAGCATGAGGGGGAGGGAATATATGGGAAATCTCTGTACAGCCCTCTGAATTTTGTTACAAACCTAAAAGCTTTTCTAAAAAATAAAGTCTATTAAATAAAAAAAAATTTGATACCAAAACTCGTAAGTAAAATTAACGAACTGAATACAACACTGCATTTTTTAAAAAGTAATGTATCATGATCAATAATGGATTATCTAAGAAGTACAAGAATGGCACAACATAAAAAAAATCAATGTTATTTACCACATTAATAGACTAAAGGAAGAAAAAAAATGTATTTCAATCAATGCAGAAAAATCATATGATAAAATTCAGCACCTATTTATGCTTTTTAAAAACTTAGTAAACTAGGGAAAGATAAGCATATTCTTCTCTCTAAACAGGTTATATGAAAAATTTACAACCACCACAATACTGAATGGAGAAATTTTAATTGTATTCCTTTAAAGATTAGTAACAAGAAAAATAGGACCTCTGTCACTTTTGCTGCTGAACATAGCACTGGAGGTTCTCACTAATATCATAAAGAAAGAAAGAAAAAAAGAGATCTAAGAATAAGAAGGGAAGCGCTAAAACTCATTGTTTGAAAACAAGAAAATATTTATCTAGAAAAGCTGGCAGAATCAATAGTCAGACCATTAGAGCTCATTGAGAGTTTTGTCATTTGATGCACATGAAGCTGCACTGCCCAGTTCTCCTTCAGTGAAGAGCTTGTGGCCCCTGCTACTGGGAGTACTGTCAGCAGACAGCCTTAAGCTGGCAACAATTTGGGGATCCGCTCAACTGCAGAGAGGTGCCTTGCATAAGGTCAAGTCCTTCCTAGGGTATGGGGAGAAAAGTACATAAATAAATGAATAACAGGAGAGGCACCTTGCATAGGCCAACTTTGAAAATGCATTATGAACTTTAGTGTGATTAACTTATTCCTCTGCACCAGAAGTTAAATCCAATTTAACTTGCACAAGATTATATAACTAGTAGGTTGTATAGAGCCAGGGTTTGAACCCAGGTTTTCTGACTCCAGAGGCTAAAGTCTTAACTACAGTGTCACAAGATAACTTCCCCTTCCCATCATAAGATCACATGATACTCCTGCTTCTGTATGTTTGCTGATTCTCTTCACATTTCCTGGGACACACGTATGCCTTCTATTATATACTCAAGTATAATAACCCTTCTATGTCTAGTACAAGACTGACCCCTCTATGAACTCTTCCTCAGTTGCTCCAGACACTAATGTCATCCTATTCTAACCTCTCACAGCTCTCATTGTCTTTACAATATATTTTAGCCTTTTTATTATTTTCATTTAAGCAATTCATATAGTACTCCTCAGCGTATCTCATGAATATCTAATAACTTCCCAGCCTATCTCCTGTAGCCCCAAACCACAACCACGTTGGCAAAGGGCAATGAATGAATCTTCCACATTCTCACAAGGCAGGATATAGGGTAGGTGGCCAAAAAAATGCCTGTTGATTTGAATTGATTACAAGTATGAGGTCTGTCAATTAAGTTAGCAAACTGATCCTAGAAAAATTGCTACATACCTCATTGCTGAATATCACTATGGTCACCTTTGAGGCACTCCCCTTGGGAAGCTATACACCAATGCCAGTGCCCAGTCCACCCTTCAAAACAATTTTGGAACTCTTTTTCTGGAATGGCCATCAGAACTGTCGTCATATTACCCTTGATGTCCTGAATGTCATCAAAATGTCTTTCTTTCAATATTTCCTTTATCTTTGGGTATAGAAAGAAGCCCTTGGGGGTCAGATCAGGTGAGTAGGGAGTGTGTTCCAATACAGTTATTTGTTTACTGGCTAAAACTCCCTCACAGACAGTACCCTGTGAGCTGGTGTATTTTTGTGATGCAAGAGTTCCTTCGGGACAATTTTTGCACACACCTTCCTCCTGCCAAGATTTTCAGTTAAGACTTCCCTAAAGTTTCTCTATCAATGTTTACTTGATCTGCTATGCTTCTCACAGTCAGCCGATGATTTTGACACACAATTCAACACATTTTTGCAATGTTTTCGTCAGTTCTGCTTGTTACTGGTGGCCCTGACCTCTCTTCATTGGTGACATGTTCTCTCCCCTCAGAAAAATGTTTAATCCATTTGTACACTGCCATTTTCTTCATGGCATTATCCCCATAAACTTGGACTAATATGTTCCTGATTTCACTTCCACTCTTGCCAAGTTTAACAAGAAATTTAATTTTGTCCATTGCTCTAATTCAAGCTCATTCTCACGACGGCACACAAAAACATGCAACAACAATAATGAATGCCACTCAGCAATACACCGCCACACGTCGACAAGAACACAGCTGTGAGACACTGATATACCACGGTTATGAAACCTTACTGAGCTGTTTGTACAATGCTGCCAAAGTAAGCGCACGATGGCAGGTTTGCGAACTTAATTGTCAGACCTCGTAGCATATTAATAAGTTTCTCTGTCTCAAGACTGAAGTTAAAGCAGAGGAAACAGAACTGTCTGTCAAACTCAGTTCTGCTTGTCTTTTCCAAACACACGGCCAGTATTCTATAATTTCTTCCTTACCCTCATCATTCTTGACAACCTAATTTTGATTCAGATTCTCTTCTCAAAAGTCAGGCCACAGATAAATCTGCATATATAAAGTTAGCCCAAGGCTACTGAGAAGTGTCTAACCAGTGGAATCAGGCATTCAGACTGGACATTTTCTCATCCAAGGAAATAATAAAGTCTTCACCATAACATTATTGGGCACCACACGATTATGCAGCACTGTGCACAGCCCTCCCTCCTGCCACCTGCTCTTAACTAGATTTCAAGTCAGCCTGCCCCACTTCTTTTCACCTGCTGACTGATTTGCTGTTTCATATACATGGACCAAAATTCTGAAAATTGATGAATAAGGGTGGAAAAATTATGACTATTATTTGTAAAAAAGGATAGAAGGTTTAGCTGTCTTCAGCGCCTCAACAGCCCACTGCAGTTGTTTCTGGCTTACATGACAAAACACAGCAGCCAAGGGGAGGTGGCGGCTGCTGGTTCCTTTCTTCTTTGCTGAATTAGGAATCCAGCAGAAATTAGTGCCTTAAACACAACCATCTGTTCTCCTCCGTGCAGTCCTTTCTTCTGGACTTCAACAAAGGGTGATATGTTGATTCTAAGCTATATTTAAATCCAATTCCTGGTATTTCAAATCTTACTCCTCTCAGCTGAGAGTAAATGTATAAAACCAGGCCAAGATGAAGAAGGAAATTAACTGATATTAGCATCCTATTAATTTTCCAGTTTTCTTTCACTAGATTAAACCAACTCTACAGAAAAATATCCAATGATATTTCAGCTATGACAGGAGTTAAATGGCTATGGGCTATAGCAGGTAAATAGTATGTACGACTACATGACAATCATTCATTCATTCATTTATTCTCCAAACCCTTGATGCATATTATATACAGACAAGGGTCTCAAACCACCAGCATAATTCATCTGGCATATGGATGGATTATTTTGATTGAGTTATTGCTACAAAAAAATGATGCTATCAAAATAAAGAACAGATAGTATGTACTTTTCAGTACATACAGATAGTATGCAATTCTCTTGTGAAATCTCCACATTACCTTCCATGAACATCTATGCATTTATCCTTCTTCTCATTCAGTCCTTGTGCTTCCCATCTTATTGGCCATAATTCACTCCACTACCCTTCTCTAGCCTGGCATTGCTTGATCTTCTTTTGGCTTTAGTATGTCTAATAGCACTCCCCTTCTCTAAGGGTTTGGGACCTAGTATAGATGTACACAAACATAAGTCATCCTAACAGAATGAAATTGGAGTTTCATTTCACCAAAGTCTATTTTAGGTCCAAGGACCGAGTAGGTACAATGTAGTTTTGCAATCTGTTGCAATGATTAAAACAGAACAGAAAGTTAGAGCCTGTTTTAAGTATAAAGATAGGTTAACATTCCAAAACTAGTTTCACAAGACAAGTTGTTTGAACACTAATGGAGGAGCATATTGTTGGAGGAGATAATCAAGAGGATGTGACCGCCAGTTGATCCTTGAGCTGGACCCCGGCAGTTCAAGGCTCCTCACCCCCTTCCCTGTGTTGGAATATATACTCTGCCTACTGTCCCCACAGTGGGAGCTGTTCCAAGGACACAGCCTTGAGAGAGTAGTGTTATTGAGACCATCTGGACTGAATACATGACTGAATGCAGTTAAGGCCTCTATGTAAACTTTTAAAATTCTGGTGGGGACAGGAGCAGAGATCTGCTCCTCTTGTAGCACCTGAGACAAGTTTCATGTAAGTTCCCTTGATGACTAAATCGTCCACCTACTAATCTGGAGTGCTTCTTTCTCCAGTCCTTCCTTGGCCTGCATGTACAGGGGCCCGTTTGTGAACGAATACATACATTAACTTTGAGATGCTAATTTATGATTCCTTAACTATAAAATGCAAAGATGAAACATGACAATTTTTAATGTCCCAAGCAATGTTAATACTCAGTGATTCCCGATATAGACTTTGAAGATGCCATCACAAGTTTAGAGCACTAAATGCATATATTAGAAAAGAAGAAAGGTCTTGAATCAATAACTTCAATTTCTACCTTAAAAAAACTAGTAAAAGAAGAATAAATTAATTCTAATGAAAGTAGAAGAAAAGAAAAAAATAAATATCAAAGTGGAAATCAAGAAAATTGGAAACAGAAAAAATAGAGAAAAATCAATGAAAGCAAAAGCTGGCACTTTGAGAAGATCAGCAAAATCAGTAAGCCTCTAGTCAGACTGCTCAGCAAAGAGAGAGAGAGAAAGAGAGAGAGAGAGAGAGAGAGAGAGACAGAGAGACAGAGAGACAGAGAGACAGAGAGACAGAGAGAGAGAGAACACAAATCACCAATGTCATGAATTAGAGAGGTAACAGAATTACAGATTCTGCAGATATTAAAATAATAAGAGAATATTATGAGCAACTTTATTATACAACTTTAATGAAATGAAAAAATACAAGTTACCAAAGCTCACTCAAGAAGAGATAACCCAAATAGCATATCTATTTCAGAAATTGAATTTAGAGTTAAAAACCTTCCCACAAAGGAAACATCACACTCAGGCGGTTTCACTGAGAAATTCTGCCAAACATTTAAGGATGAAATAACACCAATTGTCCACAAATTCTTCTAGAAAACTGAAGGGGAGGGAATATTTACCAGCTCATTCTACAAGGCCAACATTATTCTGGCACCAAAACAAAGATATTATAAGGAAATAAAACTATGATCTAGTATTCCTCATGAACATAGATATAAGAGTTATTAATATATTTTTAGCAAATCAAAGCCAACAATGTATGAAAAAAAGATAATACATCATGACCAAGTTGAATGTACCCCAGGAATGCAAGGTAAGTTTTATATCTGAAAATCAGTCTGTGAAATTCACCATACCTACAGACAAAATATAATAAAAACATAAAAAAAGAAAATTTATTTAATATCAATTCCTGATTAAAAACTTTCAGCAAACTAGAAATAAAAGGGAGCTTCCTCAACTTGATAATAGGATCTATAAAAACCTAAAGCTAACATTGTACTTAATGATGAAAAAGTGAATGTTTTCCCCCAAGACGTATTAAGCAAGGATGTCCACTCTCATATGTTCTGTGCAATACTGTACTAGGGCCAGTGCAATGAAGCAAGAAAAAGAAACAAAATACATCCAGATTGTAAAATGAAAGACTAAATATACAAATGGACAATGGCCAGATCATACATAAATATAGAACTCTGACCCACAGCTGTAGCAGTCAGCTCTGGAAGTCAGCTTACCATCTGCAGTAACCAGTCCAGAAAGTCAAACTACTATTTGTAGAAACCAGCCCAAGAAGTCTAACAGTGACGTGTATAGCAATAGCCCAAAAGTGACAGAACATGATTAATAACTAAAGCTTTCCTAATTTTTTCCCTTGTTTCCAACTTAGGACCAACTGAAAAAAGACAAATACTCATCCCAAAGCAATCATATAGAATGCTCACTTCTAGTTAACCCACCTATAGTTTCCCTATTGCCAAAAGCCTTCAATCAGGTCATACCTGAATCTGTGCCTTAAGTCCAACTATAAAGCCTTCCCACTCCGCCTGCCTTTGAGTTTCTGCCAAATGCAAGTGATAGTGACTGACTCCCTTATGAAGGGAGTCAGGCTCTGAATAAATAGCCTTTGTTTATTCTCATTTGAGTAGTGTTCATTTAATTCCACAAGACAAATAAATAAAACTGTCTTTATTTACAAACAGCATGATTGTATGAGTAGAACATACTACAGAATCTTTTTTAAAAGCTCCTAGAACTAATCACTGAATTAGTAATGTTTCAGGATATAAGACTGATATTCAAAAATCAATTGTATATGTACTAACAACAAACAATCAGAAATTGATCTTTTTAGTTCACTATAATATTGGGTTGTCAGAAAAATCATGACACATTTTTGCAATGAAAAACATAGAAAAAATATGTCATGACTTTTCCAACAACCCAATAGATCAGAAATATGAAATACTTAGGGATAAATATGATAAAATGTGTGCAAAACCTATACAGTAAAAACTACCATACATTGCTGAAAGTAAAAAAGACTTAAATAAATGAAGAGATGTACTGCATTCATGTATTACAAGACTCAAAGTTGTGAAGATGTCAATTCTCCTGTTATCTATAGATTCAATGCAATTCCAGTAAAAATCTGTGTAGCCTTTTTATCTGTAGAAACTGATGAACTGATTATAAAATGCATATTAATATGTAATATACCTAGAATAATCAAAACAACTTTGAAAACAAAGAGCTGAATTAGAGGACTTACACTACCTGACCAAGACATCGTAAAGCCATAATAATCAAGAAAGTATGGTATTGGCATCAATATAGAAAAATAGATCAATGAGACAGAGTAGAGTGGGCAGAAATAAATTAACATATACATGGTCAACTGATCTATGACTAAGATGCAGAGGCAAGTCAATGGAGAAAGGATAGTCTTTTCAACAAAAGGTGCTAGAAAAAGTAGATACCATAGACATGAAAAAAAACCAAACAACAAAAAACAAAAAACAAAAACTTTGGTCCATAATTAACACCACATTAAAAAACAAACAAACAAAACCTCAAAATGGATCATACGCCTAACTGTGAAACCTAAAACAATAAAACTTCTGGGGGAAAAATCCTTGATTTTTGAAACCAAGGATTAGGCAAAGATTTTATAGATATGACACAAAAAGCGCAATCCAAAGAGTGTGAACAAATGGACCATTTGTACTTAATTAAAATTAAGAAGTTTTGCTTTCCAAAAGACATAGTTAAGAGAAACGAAAGACAAGCACCCACCTGAGAGAAAATATTTGCAAATCATATATGTGATAAAACACTTATATGTAAATACATAATTTTTAAAACTCAATAATAAGAAAACAATCTGGGGCCGGCTGAGTGGTGCAATGGTTAAGAGCTGACTTGGGATGCCAGAGGGCCCCGGTTCGGATCCCACATATGAGGGCCAATGACACTGCCCTCTACAGCTAAGATACTGAGCGGCAGCTCGACCTGGAGCTGGGTGGCTGTGAGTAGCCAGCAACAGCGTAGGCTGCAGCCCCTGCTGCAGTGGGTTGCCATGGGCTACCGTGTGTAGCCAGCAACCAGCGTGAGCCGCCAACAACAGCCGTGAGCGGCTGTCCAGAGCCGGCGACTGATCTGCCTCTCCTGGGAAGAGCACAATAATGGTGCCAACTTGGGCCAGTGAAGCAACGTCCTCCACAACTAGACTGAAGAACAAAAAGGACAGCAACTTATCTGTTCCCCTTCCCCCAATTCCCCAATAAAAATCTTTAAAAAAAAGAAAATATGCTTTTTAAAAATAAGCAAGTGATTTGAACAGATATTTCTCGAATGTCAAATAACCACATGAAAATATGCTCAACATCATTTACCATTTGGAAAATGCCAATTAAAACCACAATAAGATACCACTGCACATTTATTGGAATGCTGAAGTAACAATGACTGGCCATACCAAGTGTGGACAAGGATTTGGAGCAAATGGAACTTTCAAACACCATGGGTGGGAATATAAAATAATCCAATGACTTTGGAGAGCTACCACATCCCACCCGCTCAGCAAGGGCGGTGGGGAGAGAAAGGGGAGGCAGAGGGTTAAAGAAACACAAGAGTCAGGTATAGAGTTAAGGTGAGGCCAGGGGGCTGCAGCCTCTCTGGAACTGCACCCCGAATCGGGCCAACGCGTGGCTTTTATTGAGAAACTTCAAAGAAGTGAAGCTTGTTTTTTCTAAAGTCCATGTGATATGTGCCTTATGGTTGTTTTCCATCAATCTGCCCAGTTGTATTCCAACACTGGCAGTGCCTTCGTACTCCCTCACACTCAATCCCCAGGATGGCATAGATGTACCGTGGCCTTAAAGATAAGGGAGATAACTGACATCATTCCATCGGGTCTCAGCATTCTGAGACACTCCCTCAGGACCTCATTAGGTCAGGGATTGGTGTGTGTGTGGGGGTGGGGTGGGGGGGCGGAGGACGACGCTCTAAGGCAACAGAGAACAGTTTGGGAATTTCTTAAAGAGTTAAATGCACACATACTGTATTAGTTTTTTGAAGCTGCCATAACCAGTATCACAGATTGGGTGGCTTAAATAACACAAATTTATTTTCTCACAATTCTGTAGACTAGAAGTCCAAGACCAACATGTTGGAAGGTTTGGTTTCTTCTAAGGCCTCTCTCCTTGGCATGTAGGTGGATGCCTTCTCCTCTGTCCTCACATGGTCACCCCTCTGTGTATGCCTGTGTTCTAATTTCCTTTTCTAATGAGGACACCAGTCACATAGGATTAGGGCCCACTCTAATGACCCCATTTTAACTTAATTACATCTTTAAAGGCCCTATCTCCAAATACAGTCACATCCTGGGGTACTGAGGATTAGGACTTCAACATATAAATTTTAGGAAGACACAATTCAGCCCATCACACCTGCCATATGATTCACCCATCCCACTCTTATGTATTTACCCAACGGAAATGAAGCACTGGTCCATACAAAGATGTGTACATAAAGTTCATAGCAGCTTTGTTTGTAAGAGCTAGAAACTGAAAACAACACACACGTCCAACAAGAAGTAAATGGATAAACAAATTGCAATATATCCATGCAATAGTATTTAGTAATAAAAAAGACTAAATTACTGATACTTTTAACAACATTTATGAACCTGAAGTGAAAGCCAGACAAAAAAGATTATATACTATTTGATTCCATTTTATATTTATATGAAGTTTCAAACAATGTAAACTGGTGGACAGTGACAGAGCAGATCAGTTATTTCCTGATGCAGTTGAGGGAAGATAGAGCCAGGAAGGAGGAACTGTAAAGGGACGCAAAAAACTTTGGGATGGACAGGTATGTTCTCTCGCTTAATTTTGCTGATGGTTCACAGGCGTATACATATGTCAAACCTTACCAAAGTGCACATTTTAAAAATAGGCACTTTAAGGTCTGTCAATTATACTTCAATAAAGTGGCTCAAAAAAATGGCTCCCATGTCAGGCAAGAAATGACACACCTTTCCCAGAATTGTCCTCAAGTGATTACTAGTAAAAATAGCATGAGAAAGGTTTAGGCCCTTCATTCATTTATTACACAATTATCAATCCGTGCCATCTTATTAGGAAAGATGAGGAATGTGTTAGATGGCCCTTACCCCGCCAAATCCAGTTTCTCACCTCACTACTACTCGTCTATGAGCCCCAAGATGCTGAGCTGTATGACCTTTTCCACCACGCTTCTTGCCCGCTGGCCTTTGGGTAAGTTTAGCCTATGGGAGGCAGGCAAGCAGGCCCAGCTTCACGGGTGTGTGTTCTAAACTCCACGTATTAATAGAAAATTTAAGGCATAGGAAGGACAACAGATCAACAGAGGACAGTTGCTTTGGAAAAGATAGCTTATTACTTACAGTCCCGAAGAGGAGCGAGCATGCTACACCACGGTGGTCACACAGGGAATCACCTGGTTTGGTCACAAGGTGGAGGGAGGGGAACTGTGGGCAAGAGCCTTTATTGTGGTTCCACAGGAAGGAATGGGTGAGGCAGGGTAACAAGGTGTAGGATTGCCTGGGGCAGGGGTTGTCCCTAGTTGTCTGGGATGATTAGGACAGGCACATACTCGCCCAGGGTGTGAGAGCCTGATAAAGGAGGGGGTTGGGTGTGTGGACTCTGGATTGGTTGGTTTGTATTTGAAGTGTGTCTCTGAGAGGACTCCTCCTAAGGTTGGGGGGAGAGCGGGTAGAGAGCACGGGATAACGGCAGGGGCAGGGAGCCAAGGAGGAAAGCAGGAAGCCAGGCAAGGTGACACAGGCATAGTCTCAGGTTGTCCAGAGCAAGGCCTATCCAGCATATGCCTGTAGGGCACATATTGAAGCATCAAGTTTACAGAAGCTAAAAATACGGTTAATACAGTGTGCAACCCATGCAGTCACACAGGCTACAGCACTCAGAAAGGCCTTGAACTCGGCTTCATACTCTCTGTCACTGTCTTGAAATTCTTAATAATTTCTGAACAAGGTCCCCTACATTATGTAGCTAGTCCTGTGTGGGAGAGCAGGCAGAGAAAGAATTTAGGGTATCTATTCCCAACCGCCCACTTCCTCCTAGGTCATGCTTTTCCAGGGCCTGCCTTTCCCCCCTCCATCAAAGGCCACAGCTCCTGCCACGTGGCCCTCTCCAGCTGCTCCAGCTGCCCTAGGTTCCAAGGACCACACAGCCTCTATGTCTCCTAGGGTGGTAAATTGCTGTTGTAAACCCAAGGAGGTTCACTGCTCCTTGCTGGTTTTCCTAAGCTCTTATCTCACCTTTGCAAACACCTTTTCATTAACTCTCTCCAGCAACCCTTTCAGTGTGCCCCTGTTTTCAGCCTGGACCCTGCCAGAACCCTGGGAGTGGATGGATGTGCAGAAGGACGACAGGGAGGAGGCCAGGATGACATCCAGAGAGCACGGGAGGAAGTACAAATTTGACAGTTTCCAAAACCATATTACAGAGTAAAAGGCAGCATGAAAGCTAAAAGGTAATAGGAGTTTCTACATGCTTTAGCCTAGGAAAGCCCAGCCTTTCCAAAGCAGAGGGTGTAGTTTGAGAACAACTATAGAATCTACACTGAGAAAACAATGGACAATTTACAGAGTGGTTTCAAATGTACTAGCCTATCTCCTCTAATCCTCCAAGAACCCTGAGGTTCAGAAAGGCTGAGCAACCTGCCAAGGTCACACAGGTCCCTCCTCTTGGCCCGTGGCTATGTGAGGACATCTTCTAACCTCATCCCCCTATGATGTCAGCTCCTTGAGGGCAGGGCCTAGTCTGCATTTTTCACTGAGTCTCCAGAGCTCAGAACAATGCCTGGCACACAGAAGCTTTCAATAATATTTATTGACTAACTACTGACTCTACTGCCAGTGGGTCCTTCACTACACTGTGCAGTATGTCCCACACACTTTTGTCTTAGCCTGAGATATCTACGTTCTGCTTTATATCTTACAGATGAAAAATTGCAGAAGGCCAAGCCTGTACTTTGGTGGCTATTGGCCAGTCTACTCATCAGGTCGCTGTGAGCAACGGCTGCCTTACCTGGGAGGGTCACTACTCAGCAGAGAAGCAATATCTCCAGGTCAAGGTGCGTTACTTCAAAATGCACTAGTTTTGCTGCCCAGCCAAGACATGCAGTGAGCTCACCAACTCTGGGATTATGGAGAAAGTCTGGGCTGGGACTACATATCGGGGTAAGACAAGGTATAGATACGCTTATATTACTTTTATATTATTTTATCTGTAATAATGCTGTTTCAGTTTTCAACACGTCTGTATTTGAGCTATATACTATGAGCATATGTTATGTGAAAATTGAAAATATCAGAAGTGAAAATTGATCAACTATTGGCAATTTCATATGGTTCAATTTTATATTTCTTAGATAATCAGAAAAAATACATCTTGATTTTTGAAAAGTTGAAAACATATGCCCACACAAAAAAATGTGCACATGAACATTTATAGCAACTTTATTGTCCAAATTAATTGTCAAAATTTGGAAGCAACCAAGATGTCCTTCAGAAGGTGAATGAATAGATAAACCATGGTACATTAGACAATAGAATATAATCAGAGCTAAAGAAATGAGCTGTCAAGCCATGAAAAGATATAGAGGAAACTTAAATGCATATTACTAAGTGAAAGAAATCAATGTGAAAAGGCTGCACATTGTATAATTCTAACACTGTGACATTCTGGAAAAGGCAAAACTACAAAAGCAGTTAAAAAAAAAAATCAGTGGTTGCCAGGGGTGGAGGTGGTGGGGAGATGAATAAGCAGAGTACAGAGGATTTTTAGGGCAGTGAAAATACTCTGTATGAGATTATAATAATGCATATTTATCATTATACATTTGTGAAAACCACAGAATGGGGAGCACCAAGAGCGAACCCTAAGGTAAACTATGGACTTTAGGGGATTATCATGTGTCACTGTAGGTTCATCCTTGATTAGGGGGAAAACAAAAGCTAAAACAAAAAACATGGTGGCGAGTGATGTTGATAATGGGGGAGGCTATGCATGTGTGGGGGCAGGGAGTACATGGGAAATTTCTCACCTTCCTCTCAATTTTGTTGTAAACCTAAACCTGTCCTAAAAAAACAAACTACAAACATTTCTGTTTTTCCTGAATTAGCCACTTTCTTCTATCAACTTTTGTAATTCTAGTATGTTCTAAGCATTAAAAACCTTGCCATATGCAACCAAGATATCCTTCAATAGGTGAGTGAATAGAAAACCTGTCGTAGATCCAGACAATGGAATATTATTTGGAGAAAAAAAGAAATGAGCTATCAAGCCACAGAAAGATATGGAGAAAACTTAAATGCATATTACTAAGTGAAAGAAGCCAAACCGAAAGGGCTAGATGTATGATTCAAACTACATGACAGTCTAGAAAAGGCAAATCTGTGAAGACAGTAAAAGTATCAGGATACCTGGGGCTTAGGGGGAAAGAGATAATAGATGAAGTACAAGGGATGTTAGAGCAGTGAAACTGTTCTGTATAGTACTGTAATGGTTGATATGTGTCATTATACATTTGTGAAAACCCACAGAAAGTACAACACTAAGAGTGAACCCTTAGGTAAACTACAGGCTTGATGAAGTGTCAATGTAGGTTCATCAGTTGTAACAAAGGTATCACAATAACGCAGGATGCAAATAATAGGAGAAACTGTGGGGCGAGGGAGTGTAACGGAACTCTACACTTTCTGCTCAATTATTTTTTTTCTTTTTCATAAACCCAAAACTTGTCTAGAAAGCCATTAATTAAAAACACACAAAAATGCAAAAGCCACCACGCCTTTCATCACCAGGTAGAAAAACTATAGGACAGATGAGATCCAGGGGAGAAAAAGCACAGAAGAGGCTGATGGCAACTAGAGGCAAATGCAGGCTCTGAGTGTCCATAGAAAGGGTGCTCTAGGAGCACAGACAACTCCCAAAGACACACTCTATCAATTTCCCAATTGGCCTAAGGCTGACCTTTCTTTCCTAATAGCATGACTTTACAACACCCTTGAAATCCTTTTGCACATTTGTTGCCTCCTTTCCAGCATATTACAAATTTTCCATTTGGGTCGGGGTCGAGGGGGAGGTTCCTAAAGCTCCTATGATATCTAATCTTATCTCCAAGTCATGCCTAAAAGTCCAACACTTGTAAGCATTTCCAAGTAAAATGAATAGCTAGTGACAAGCTGTGTCCCCAATGCTTTCAAACCTGCAGGTCTACGAGGACTAAAGCCACTCACTATTATCTATGTCATTTTTCTGACTCTGGGGTTTCTCAAGGTTGAGGGGTCCCCTAAGACATGACATCTGTAATTATAATCTTTCTGGATTCCTCTTGTCACCTTCTTTAGGAAAAGTGTGACAGACTTGTCCCTCCTTTAGTTGTGTTGGTAGAAGCATATATTTGTGCATTTTCTGCCCCAGTTCTGTACACTCCTCAAGGACATCTGCAAGCTTCCATCCGTGGAAAACAAAACATGTTTATTTCTCCCCATTCTCCTGTATTCTCATTCAGTTCAACAGAATGCCAGTTTCACCAAAGAGAATTTCCCTTGGAATTAGTTATCTGTGAGCTGATTTAGGAGAGGTCAAAAGGCCATTTTTATTTTTATCTTTCATAGAATTCTTTGAGCTAAAACATAAATACTATTAAATCAAATCCATTGATCCATTCATGTTGGTGCATAAAACGGCATAGTACTAGGATAATAAAACTTGCCAGCTTTACTAGGAGGTCAGGATACATTAAGGAGAGAACTGTCCTCAATAGCATGGATGAGAAATAGCTTGTCTGCACCATAAGCTGAAGAAACTCCATTGGCATTTAGAGGCATTGGGATCTGACCTCATTCCGACATTAAGTGCTTCAGAAATGTTTTTACTCAATATACTGCAGAGCACTACATGTCTCCACCATGGATATTAACTCAAACCTGGGGCACCAAGAAAGAAAACACATATACATTATGGTGCATTGCACAAAGAATTCTACCAGGCAAATGATCACAGACACTATCTACAGAGGGGGATCCAAAGTCAGGCTCCTACACCAGACTTCTTCTGTAGTTTATTCGGGCTTTTTATTGCCTAATTGATGCACTAAGGGATGGGGGAAAGATAACTAAGCAAAAAGCAACAGGCCTGGGCCAGCCGAGTGGCGTGTTGGTTAGGAGTTGGCTTGGGACGCCAGCTCTGAGCAGCAGGGCCCCAGTTTGGATCCCAAATGAGGGCCAGTGATGCTGCGCCCTCTACAGCTAAGATGGTGAAAAACTGCTCGACCTGGAGCTGGGCTGCTGTGAGTTGCTGGCAACGGCGTAGGCTGCAGCCCCTGCTGCAGTGGGTTGCCATGGGCTACCGTGCATGGCCGGCAGCCAGCGTGAGTGGCCCAGCAGCTGGCATGAGCTGCCAAGAGCCGCCGTCGGCAGCCCTCCAGAGGCCAGGGACCGATCTGCCTCACCCAGGAAACAGCGCAATGATAATACCAACATGAGCCAGTGAAGTGACGTCCTCCACAACTAGACTGAAGAACCAAAGGTCAGCAACTTGTCTATTCTCCTTCCCTGACTCCCCAACGCTGGTCCCCTCCCCCAATTCCCCAATAAAATCTTTAAAAAAAAGAAGAAGAAACAGGCCCTTCAATAGAGTATGATGTTTGGACCAGGAGGGCACACGGTGGCATGGTACAGATATACACTGTCCCCTTGCCCTTCCAACTCTCTTTCCTTATGGACACAGGTGTTCCCACCCCAGGTATGTATGTCCCCCATAGCCTCAGTTCTCTCCTCCTCAGCTCTGTGTCTCAGCTGGCTACCAGATGGCCAGATGTCATCACCGAGGTGTTGTGTTATTGTGTGATAATAGTTGTGTTAATGGTAGGACAAGAAGCTACAGATGGAGTAGCAAGGACATTGGGAAACAGTAGCAAATGGAACCTCATCCTCTTGACAGCAGGAGTAGAAGGCCCTGGATGCTGAGAAGATGGAGAGTAACAGATGCAGAAATACTTTGTCTTAGCTTGGAAATCCAAAACAAAGCCATCAGACGTCCCCTCTAGGCCTCCATTTCTTGATCTGCTCATTCAGATCTCATCAGCAATTCTATTTTAGAATCCTGTCACCACGTCTCAGATCCTGCCCAATCACACATCGACTCTAGACTTGGCCTTGAAAGCTGAACCTTGGGCCCATATTTACAGCTATGCATCCCATTATACCTCCTGACCTGGGGGCAGAGCTCTATGACCAGGCATGGCCAAAGGTTTGAACATCCATACAGCACACTCCTGCAAAAAATCCCTTACATCCCTGACTCCTCCAGACACAAATAGAAAATCCACTAGATCTGTCCCACTAGGCAGTCCAAGGCAAGAATGAAAGGTGTAAGGTACCTCATGAAATATGTTGCTCACCAGATCTTAAGACTGCTTTTTAATGCCTAGCTAGCTAACATAGTTAACTCAAGAATTTACGGTTATAGAAATTCAATCCAGAGCCTCAGCTATCCATAGGCCAAGGGGACAATTTAGTGTCACACCTGCTTCCCCCTGGGGGCTCTCTGTTTGCTTTGACTGGATGCACTGATACATCAATTAGGAAATTGTTCTCATCAGTGGAGTGGAGTAATGATTTAAAAGTCTGAGGCTCTGGTACTCGGGGTATAAACTTTCTCCCCAGATTTATTTTATATAATCCACTGCATAAATGTTGCATATAAAAATTTACCCATCCTTCATAATAAACATTATCCAGTCTGCAAATTGTAAACCGATGGCATTCTTGAGCATCCAAAGTGATGCTTTATATTCTATTCACTACCACCGCAAACATCTTAGGGTTTATACAAGACCCTGCCTACATAGATAGGTTTGTGTCCCTGCCTGCTATAAAATGGACCCGACAAGCAAAAGAAATGCTTAAAACTACAACTGCAACTTTTGAGTTTCCTGTTTTCTTATTCTTTGTTTTCCTCCCCTTCCTTTTCACTCAGAGTCTTAAATAGCAACTCAGAGGTGTGAGGAAACAGAGGTTTATTCTGTGATTCTTTCTGCACAAGAACAACCTCACTCGCTCCTCCTCTGGCTGGCTGTCAGGGGCAGGAGGACATGGAGGTTTCTAGGCCTCATTTAACCTGCCATGAAAGGGTCTGAGTAGACAGGGCGCATCTGCAGTGGACTGTGCATCTGCAGTGGAGCGTGAACCCACAGGAGGCACTCAGGAAAGAGGAGATGTAGGACCCCGCTGCTACCTGTCCTGCCCTTAATATTACATTGGCCTCGAGCCCTCCCCCACTGATCCCCTTCAGAGAAACTGTCCCTGCAAGATTTTCTCCGATCAACGCTGCAAATGAAAACAAGACCGTTGATATTCCATCTCAAGATGCTTCTTTTTGTAATGTTTAGCACAGGAGGAGAAAAGGAAGGTGAGGAACAAGTGCTGAAGTCAGCAATTCACCAAGTTGTCTGCTAACCACAACCGTTGCATTTCACCCAGCCCTTTATCACTGTCTCCGTGGTATTTAAAAGAAAAAAGAAAAAAAAAAGCCTTTCAAACCTGCAGACTTGTAGTTCTGCCTTCAATGCACTAATTAGAATGGTATCTCCTTCCCTCCCCGCCCCACCTCACACAGCTGCTGTAGAGACCAGAGAGACCAGGAGGTGAAGGTACCTGGATTTGCAAGCCTGAACATTTAAGCATTTTTCACAGTATTTCCTTTTGCGTCTTCATCAAATCCAATCTGAAATTCTTTCCCATTTCAGCCAAAAGTCACATTTTATCTCTTCCTTTTGGGTGTCAGGGAAACTGCATGAAGTTCTTGGCCGAACAGCCACCTACTGTGCTTAGAGAACTGACCGAGTCTGGGCAGGATTAATTTGGGCTCAAAGCCTTCCAGCCCCATGGGCTGCCCCCTCTTCTTGAGTTGGCCAGTTGCCTGGTTTCCACCCCCAGAAACCCCAGGCAGAAACTTGGGCCTGGTCCGCTCCAGGCTCCCTCCCCTCACTACAGATGTGCTCAGGACAATGACAGGCTGCACACCGTTCCCATGCACTGGCTCCCCAGCTTTCGTGAAATTGACTTGCAGTCTCCTTTTCCCGTCTAACTGCTGAAATCTTCCTCATGCTAAAGAGCTCGCTCACCTCCCCTCTGTGAATCCAGCCTTATGATCCACCACACCCCACATCCTGCAGTGTCAGTGGTCCAAGCGTTTCACCCTCCCCAGGGTCTTGACTAGCCCCAGCCTCACAGCAGGGGAGCAAAAGGGCTCAGCATACTGGAGACCTCTGCTTCAGGGTGAGGGATGGGCTCTTTGCTCAGTCCCCCTCCTCTCAGTCTGTTCAAGTTTTCCAAGAACCTTAAACAGAAGCATGAACCAGGGCAGCTAAGGTCACAGACCTGATCTGCAAGTTAACGCCCCATGCAACTCGCAGAAGAACTTTCAGCTGTTCTTGTCCTCCTCCCTGGCAAATATTATCAAGCCCCACAATGGGAGATGTTCTTGCCAACCTGCGTGGCTCTGTTCCAAGATCCTAATACCAGGCTGTTAACGTATGACACTCCACAGTGGGGTCAACATCTTATTTTTCAAGCCCTGCTTGCAAGCTGTGTGAAAAAAGAGGTTTGCTAAAAAGCAGAAAAGAACACTTAGAAACTAAAACATTTCTACTCCATGACTGATTCTACCTTGAAGAGCTGCCCTGAGTTAGCATATGCTGCATAAATCCACCTTATTTTAGAGCCACAGAAGTCCCTGATGATGCTCCTCACAGTCCCAGGTACTTCCAACTTCTGTTGACTCTGACAGAGGGAAACATCACTGACAAAGTAGAAAATTTGTGCTTGCTTTCCCAAAGCAGCACTCGGCTGAGATTAATTTTCTCTTACCTTTATTGCCGCTGCTGCTATTTCTCAACTTTACTTCCTAAGACTTCCTCCTGAGCCAACACAGTGTTGTATCAGTGAATAAAATAATGGTGAAAATTATAGGCAGTTTTAGTGTACAGACCTTCCTCCACGCACCCCCCCTTCTCCACTTCAGGTTTTTGAATTGTTTCTGCCATATACAGGGTTTCTTTCAGACCAAAATCTCCTCAATTGACTATAAATAGAACACGTCCCCAGTTCACCTTTAGCACCTTATCTAGCTTATGTCTTCTTGTGTCTGTCTGTTTCTATCAATAGATAAATGATAGATAGATAGATAGGTGATGATAGATAGATAGATAGATGATAGATAGATCAATAGATAGATAGTAGACAATCAAAAATTGTTTCTCTCTCTCCCTCTCTCTCTCTCGCTCTTTCTAATTCTAATATACAGGCAGAGACAGATACATGTTATATCTCTAATATATATGGGCAGAGAGAAACAGAAAGAGTCAGACAGGGAGAAAAACAAATTTTTCTTCCTTATTCCAGATTTACAGATTTGTCCCTTTCATCACTAGAGATTTCTCCTGAGTACTCTGAGGGCTTTCCTAAATGGTTTTCTATTTGAATACACAAAAGAAAGGAAGTTATTAAAAATTTAAAGGCATAAAAAATGTGTCAAAAACACTACCAATATACCTGGAAAATAAATCAGTCATTAAATAAATCAATCTAGTGATTGATCATCTTATTAATTTAAATCATTGGCTGCCCAGCTTTAGAGATCACTGGCACAAAAGCAATTTTAAAATATTAAGCCCCCAGAAGAATGATTGGGTAGTGGGCTCTGATACACAATATAGTTTAAACCAATGTTCCTCTCAACTGTAAATAAGAGAAGAAATTCTCATGCATCCACAAGAACAAAATCCTCGAGGATCTATCTGATGACCCTGTCTGAAAAACAATAGCTTAAAAAATAAAGTCTTACTCTATAACAATGTCTTTTGTTATCAGGGAAAAGGGAACATTTCATTTTTATACTTGTCAAAAATATGTGCATAAAAAATCATCATTAAAAAAGTTTGATGTCTACAAGAATTGGTAGAATTTCATCCATGCACCTAATTTCAGAAACACCATTTTAAATGTCTTGCATATGGACAGTTCAACAGGCAGCGTATGAATACTCACTGGGGCCCTGGGAGCTCCTCACTTCTAAACCTCTAGGGAACCAAATACAGAGCATCACTGTCAAGGTTTTGCTTTGCCTCTTTTCCTCTCATTTCTTTTCAAGTTCAGGGCATTGAGAAATGACTTCATTTCCTGAAGACATGGGTAAGAACTTCCCCATGATCACACACATGACAAATGTCCAAGTACATAAAAGCAAGATTTCCAAAGTGTGACCTTGAACAGCCTTACTTTTCTAACATGAGTTGCCATAACCAGGGTTTTGTTCTATATGTTAAGCAACTATTTGTCCCCTTTTTAATTATTAAATATATTAAATACATATCTAGTCTATATGAAAGACAAAGACAGTTCTTTTGATTTTTTTCACATTCCATTAAATAGAGAAGAATATATCAAACTAATCTTTCTTTCTAACCAAGTCATCCTAAATCTCTGTGATGAATAGCACACACCTTCCCTTCTCTAGTGCTACTTACACCCTTCTCATTTGTATGGTTGTCATTCCTACTTGTCCTAAATGAGTACAAGATCTTTGTCTTTTTCATCTAGGGATCCCTGTAAAGGAGAAAAATGGAATTTATTATTGTGCATTTACACAGTGTAGAGGTTCAAAAAATATGCTGGGAGAATAAAATACAGGCAAACATCAAGGGTGTTCATCACCATGCTCCTAACTTGGAAAATACTCAGAAATAGGGGCACATCTCCAACCTCTGTAAATCTGATTCTACTTGACTCATCCAAATATAAGAGCACTAGCCAGTGTGTCCTTCTGTACACCCTGTCACAAA
>NW_017731481.1:787550-812344 GCF_001890085.2 Hipposideros armiger
TAAAACAGTAAAATATGGCAAAAATGCACAGTTTGGTCTTCCATCTTCAACTTGTTGTAAAATCTCCAAAACTCAACCAAATCACTCAATTTTTTTTTAGAATGAAGCAAGACCTGTCAGCTGTCAAGTGACATAGCAATAACATAGATGTGAATGACTCTAATACTTCCAAAACTGAACTAGTGCCATCTGTTGCAAACATGCATCATGACTTTTCCGAAGACCTAGTAGGTTATTATTATATGGATTGGACAGAATGCAAGTCAAATCATGTCTCTGAATCATAATAATTATATAGATTGAAAAGCAGACACAAGGCAGTAACAGCCAATAGGGCAGGGGTTAGATATGGCACTAGCAAAAACAAAGAGGATCCTCTATGACACTTTCTTTTAAGAAAATAAAACGTTTTATTTTTTTCTTTAGATCAAAGGAGACTACTGTGGGAGCACCTGAAACAATAAAGATTTCAATAAAGAATGTTATTGCACTTTGCAAAGAAAATGTGGTAATGAAAATGCAGCTTAAGGGTGAAATAGGAAAAAAATAAGACAGCATATTTTGGCTTTTTATTACAGGATATTTAAGAGACAGCTTGGCAATAAATTTTAGCGTCATTCTAATGGTTGGGAATGCAGTTGTATAAAGCTGAGGACTCACCTTGACTTATTGACACAGCTGAGTTTTCAGTTCCATTGCTCATCCCCAGAGGAAATGCAACATACTGCAAAAAGAGTGCTTAACCTCACTTGATAAATGGAGGTGGGTGTGAGCTACTGTTACAAGGCCACATTAGGCATTTTCACCCAGGGGAGGCAATAAGAAAAACAGATGGAAAAGGCAAGCAAATCAGTAAAGAGGGAGAAAAAAAGGATTAAAATGTAAAAGAGGAGGCCAGAAAAAATAACCTTCAATAGAATAGTTATCCTGGATATCAATTAATTAAAAAACTTGGTATTCCTTATGTTCCTCTAAGTTAAAATACAGTGAGGAAATAGAAAGAAACTAAAACCATGGTTGTTGCCCTCAACATGATTATAATTAAGCTGAAGAGTAATGATTAAACCTTGGTAAAAGCATAGAAAGAAAGAAATATATCATTAAGGACTAAATTACACAAAAATTATATGTGTGCTCATATGTTATATGTTTACTAAGTTACATTTCTGTCAAATTTTTATGTAGAAATTGATTTAACATTGAATAAATGGGTAGATACCGCTGCTTTGGGATGACTTGATACTATAATGATATTCTCTTCAAATTAACTCTTAAATTTGGTGGAATTACAATCAAAAGTTCAACAGAATTTGTGAATTTATTCAACAAAAGTATACACTGCACAAATGGCTAAGTCAACTCTGCAATGGAAGAGGAAAGAGAGGTGACTTATAGTTCTCACATATTAAGACATAACACCAAAGCATAGTAATTAAATACAGTATGGACTGGCCCAGATAAAGACAAATAGACTCATAAAACAAAATAGAAAGATCTGATCTGAAGTCAAGAACTTGTGGAAAATTTAACATATGGTAAACATGACACCACAAATTATGAGGAAAGAATGTAGATGGTGGTAGAAAAATGGTTCACTGTAGACAGAAAATTCAAAGTGGCTTCCTATCTTATACAATATATAAAGGTAGGCTCCAGCTAGAGTTAAAGACAGGAGTGTGAAAAATAGAAGTGTCAAATTAATAGACGGTAGTATACATTTAAAAATTCATTTGAAATATGATATTGGAGGAGAGCTCTATGGATACCTGGATCACCGGAAAGATGACCAAGTGGGTCCTAGAGCAAATTAAGCCTGAAACATCGCTGAAGGCAAAAATAACAAAACTGAAGTCTCCTACTTCAGCGTTTCATGAGAAGACAGGGTTCTTTGGAAAAGACAATACTGCTGGGAAAAAGGGAAGGGAGCAGGAAAAGAAGACCAAATATGGATAAAATGGATTGACTTCATAAAAGAAGCCCTGGTAGGCATGAGTCTACAGGAGGTGACAGGGCAGTTGAGGTCAGCACATTGTTGATATCACTCATAGGGTGCCAGGAGTCACAGCTCACTCAACTGCACGTAACACACAGTATACTTAAGGTTTTTGTGATCTATCCATGGGAAGGATTTCTTAAACAAACTGTAAGGCAAAAAGTTTATCAAATTTATCACATAAAAATTAACAAGCTTAACACATAAATGAATGAAGGTCATCATGAACAGATATAATGAGATAGCTGAGATATTTCCAATGTCTAAAACCAACAAGATATATATGAGGAAAAATAGGAGAATAGAAAAATAAGAGAACAGAAAAGTTGACAAAGGATATGAATAGGAATCACCAAAAAATAAAACAAAAGGGCTTAATAAGTATACAAAAAGTTGTTCAAATTTTATAATAATTAAATGTAATTTAAAATACCAAGATATCAAATACCAGCTAGATTAGAAAACAAAATAAGAAAGCTGAACAAAGTCATTTATAGGCAGAGATGTGGATATAGGAACACTCATGGATCAACTTTCTCCTGAGCAAGTCTTAGTCAAATTAAGTAAATGTGGCTTATGATGCACAAGTTCCACTCTTACCTGTATACCCATCTCAGAAGAATGCCACACAGATTCTTTAAGAAACACACTTCAGGATGTTTGTCAAAACACTGCTTTGGTTAGTGGGGCGCTGGAAGCAATCTAAGTATACATCCCTGAAGGAATGGGAAAATCAAAGCTTGACAGATGTTCTCTATGGAAGTTTGTGCAGCAGTTAAAAGCAAGTGATTAAACAGGTGTAGGAACATGGACAGTTCTTAGAAACATAATTCTGAATGAGATGGCAAGATAAGAATAAGATTCACATCACAGTGCAATTTGTACACATAAAAACATGTTCCTACTCTGTGCATGATGACTTCCTGCCAAAGAGTACAATATGGGAAGGCAGGACAAGTCAGTGGAGGAACCTGACAAACATTACCTAGAGCTAGGAGATCTAGGTCAACACCAGGAGTGATAAGTCATATTGATAACAGTTCCCTTGATATGATGTGATGAGAATGGCACTGCACCTCTGTGAGGTTCCCGACCAGGAATGCATAACCCCAGTTTAATCATAACAAAAACATGAAACAAGTCTCCATGGGGGGTCATTCTACTAAATGCCTGACCTGTAATCCTCAAAATTATCCAAGTCATCAAAAACAGGGAAAGTCTGAGAAACTGTCAGTCTGGAGGAGCCTAAGGATACCTGATAGCTAGATGTTATATGGAATCCTGGATGGGATTCTAGAACAGAAAACGAATGTTAAGTAAAAACTAAGGAGATCTGAATAAAGTACAGACTTCACACTGTATAATGTATGTTATATAATTGTAATAATGTATCAGCATTGGCTCATTAGCTGTGACAAATGTACCACAGTAATGCTCGATGTTAACCGTAGGGGACCCTGGGTCAGGATATTTGGAAACACTACACTATGTTTTTTTATTAACTTTTTATACTAACTTTTCTGTGAATCTAAAACTATACTAAAATAAAAATTATTTTCAAATATACATGTCCACAAAGCAATAGACATTTTAAAGAACCCTATACAAATGAAAAACATTTCAACCCTAATAAACAGCTACCCATGGGGATGCAGGGAGGATAGACACGAGGAGTGGGGGTAAAAGGAAAGAAGACCCCAACCTCCTCATGTTACAGCAGACAGAAGTAAAATCCGGAAGGGTTAAGTGACTTATCTAAGATTGCACTTACAACAGAGGCCTTCTGATCTTGAGTACACCAAAAACCCTTTGCATAACTCAGGCCTATTCTGCCTGCTCTGAGGATAAGCTGAGAGTGAATTCACTTCACGGAAAAGAAATGGGAATTTAGCAGGTGAGCCAAAAGGAAGCATGGACTTTGCCATGAGGTGGGAAAAGACATTAAGGCTTTAAAGCAAGTGACAGCACTCTGCAGGGCTCCCCACATTAAACCTGGGGGCTGGCAGTAGGGCCACTGAAAACTGGGGAATAAAATAAGGAGTGTAATTTAGGGCCAAACCTGAAGAGGCTTAGTTTCCAAAAGATAGACTTACTAACAGTATGTCAATAGCTACAAGGAACTAAGGATAACAGGAAGGTGTAGGATTCATTTCTTAGACCAGAAGACAGGGAAACGTCCCAATTCAGGGACAAAGTTTGTGACTACAAGGCCAGAACAGGAAGAGTAATCCTTGTGGCAGAGATAGAAAATAATTTTGTTCTATTTTTCCTGTATTCTTAGTAAAATCTAAGACTTTCTAACTGCCTATAGGTTTTTCAAGGTAAAGAAAGGGAGGACTCTTTCTATATTTGAATCAGTAAAGAGTGGATGTAAGAGCCTTTCCAAAAGCTGACATAGTCCAGCCAAAGAGTATCCCAGAGGCCAAAGAGAACTGAAAGGTTGGGCAAGGAGAAAAGAGCAGCAGGGGCTGGAGGGGCAACAGGAAGGTTGCATGGGCACTTCCTGATGAGGTGCATTTATGTCTTTATATTATCCTCAGGAAAGTGACGGAATTCAAAGTTACCAAAATTCTACTCAAAATTACATCATCTCAGTAAAAGCCTAAAGAAATTCATTAAATTCTCAAATCACAGAGAATGAGAGCACGCTGTCCTCAACAACTTCCCCAAGCATCAGACGAAATGTAGGCAAAGGCACATGGCTTAGATTCACACTCAAGCCCACTGCTTAGGTCATTAGCCTTTAAGAATCCCCTATCTGTTAATATCTTTTTTAAAAAGCCAACAAGCCCAGATGGCTCAATAGCTGCGAGGCCAGAAATGCGTATGTTTTCAAATGAATGCTGGGGATGGAAAGCTGGAAGAAAAATTGCCACTGTCGATATCCAATCAGTACAGGCTGGGATCCGAAAAGCTACTGATACGTGCTTCATGAAATGAGTGTTCACAGGGAGAAAGTCTTTTTCTGCCAGGGTTTTATCAAGGCTACCAAAGAGTTACAAGTCAATTCAATAAGTATTTCTTTATAAATTATGATACATTCATATAATGTCAATCTATGCCACAGTTAGATGAAAAATGGAGGGTATAGCATGTTGCCATTTGTGAAAAATATACTAAAGGAAAAATTAGGTTGCATTTATATGCATGGAATATTTTTTTTTAAATGGTCACATGCATTTCATCTGAGAAGGAGAACTGGATAGCTGGTAAACAGGAATAGGTGGGAGACTTTTCACATTATACACTGTTTTATACTTTTTGAATTTTGAATCTGGTGAATTTACTGCCTTTTCAAAAAATGTTAAGATAAAGATGAAATATTTATACATTTATACCCCACTATTTTCTTCAACTTTAAGAAGGCATATCAAAAATGTATCTACATCTAATGCAAAAGGATAAATAAATAATTGAGAGATAACAGATTTAAACTAAAACAGGGGAAAGAAAATAATATCCAGAGGTAAAGTAATCACAATAAATGTGTCTGACTCCTGTCTAGTAGCTGGACATGGCCATGAATCTGGTGGCAAAAGCAAAGCAGGAAACATGATCAAGGAGTCAAGTGCCTGTAATGAACCATCCTCTCAGGAGGGGAACCTTTTCTTCTAAGGGAGAGAAAAGAGAAATTTCTCTCAGATATCTGTCTTTAGAAGACACTGGGATACCAAGGACATGTCCTCAACATCCAGAGACATTTCCAGAGATTGCTCTTGGACCTCCTAAGTGAGGAGTGGGCAGGCCATGTACCACCCAAGGGCCTCAGAGCTCAGAGCTCAGAGCCTGAGAGAAGGGAATGCTAAGCCCACAAAGTGCAGATAGGAACCCTCAAGTCAGACACGTCATTCAGTACACAGGCCCCAAATTCCAACTGGAAAATCTTTGTGCTTGACAAATTGAGTCTGAGGAAAGAGAGAAAATCCTAATTTTATAGGCATATTATCCCTTCATCCTTTAGACAAACAACACATGGTTGCTTCAGTTTCCTCCACGGCACTGTAATGAAATAGGCACCCACTTCATGGCAGCCTCAGACACTTGATTTCAAGAGTTGTTTGATTTGTTCGTTTGCCAAGACCACTCCATTTGGAAATCACAGCCTTTCCTCTCTTTCTCTTTCTTCTCCACCCCTGCTCCCATCCCCAACATCCCCTAAGCAGGTGCTAATTACCATGTCTTCTATCCTGTCACACACATCCAGTGCACAGAATCAACACTATGTGCTCACCTCACTGGTTCCATTTTCCTCTGGGGCACTCAGCTAAGCCACATTTCCCAGCCTCTCATACAGTGAGAAGAAAACACATGACTGAGTCTTGTCAGAGGAACTGGGGTGGATACGATATTGCCACTTCTAGGCCTGGCCTCTAAAATGTCCTGCACAATCACCCCCATTAGCCATCAGTCCCCCAGATGCCAGCTGGATTTTAATACTCAAGGCAATGTCAGGAGCAAAGATGGCGGAGCCTCTGTAATGAATTATATAGCACAAAATCCCCCTCTGCTAACCCACAATGGGCTATAATATGATCAAGAAATAAATTTTATTTCTTTTATTTCTATTTCTAAAATGCTGAGACTGTTTGTTACAAGTTAGCCTATTTTGTCTAATACAGAAACTGGGATTCTCCTGTAACTAAAAACCTAAATATTTGACACTGGCTTAGCAGATGGATAGTAAATTGGGAGGGTACAGATACAGCAAATCCAGGTAACATAGTGGCAAAATACTATCAAAATTATTGTCTACAATAACTTTGAAGGCAGATCACATGTGTACCGAGCTTGTAGTTCTAGAAGAATTGAATAGTTCTGTGCAAGGTGGTTATAGTTCAAAAAGAACCAGGACGGGATGGAAAAACAGAACACATGGATGTATGAGGTATGATAAAAAAAAAATACAGTAAATGTTTAAATTTTTAAAAATATATTACAGTAAAAGACACATTGTCACTAATGCCCCTCAAAATACTCCCCCTTGCTTCAAACACACTTTTCCCATTGTTCTTGCCACTTCCTGAAGCAGTTCTGGAAGTCCTCTTTAATGAGTGTCTTTAGTAGTGCTGTCGTGGCTGCCTTAACATCCTGAATTGATTTGAAACATTTACTTTTTATGGTCATTTTGATTTGGGGGAAGAGCCCCAAGTCTCGCAGTGCCAGATCCAGTGAATAAGGTGGATGAGGGCATACCATAATGTTTTTATTAGACATAAATTTCCATACCAGAAGCAATGTGTGGCATGGAGTCTTTCTGCTGTGATCAAAACTTATAGTGAATGCTGCTGCCAAATTCCATCTAACAGAAAGGCAGGGATCTTCAATATGGGAAGCGAAATGTCAAACTTTAGTAACAGTGTGTGACAAGTTTCAACTTGTGCGGTGCAGCCAGTCAAGTGTGAGCTACGGTTGAGAGAAGGTGTGTTTTAAAATGTGCCATAAATCATCCTCCATCATGACAATGCTCTGTGTCACACATTGCTTCTGGTATATGGCAATTTCTGTCAAATGAAAAAATTACATTGTGTCCTCACCCACCTTATTCATGGGATCTGGCACCATATGCCTTCTGGCTCTTCTCCAAAGTCAAAATGACCATGAAAGGTAAACATTTTGAATCAATTCAGAACATCGAGGCAGCCATGACTGCGCAATAAAAGACACACAAAAGAGAACTTCCAGAATTGCTTCAGAAAGTGGCAAGAATGATGGGATAAGTGTGTTCAAAGTGAGGGGGAATATTTTGAGGGGGATTAATGACAATGTGTCTTTTTTACTGTAACAGTTTTTTTTTTTAATTTATTTAAACATTCATTGTGGTGTTTGATCACACCTGGTATGTTGTTTGTTACAAATTGTTATTGATGTTTGGTAAAGTTTATTTTATTTTTTTATGAAAGAATCAAAGAACTGTGTAAACCATAACGTGTAACTGCCACATTAGCAGAGAGAAATAAAACAAAATACAGTTATTCCAGAAATTTCAGACTTAAAGAGAGTTGGAAAAGTCATTTGCCAATTGCTTCCAGTCACCAAAAAGTAAGAGATGTCGTTTTAAAAGACATTGTATGTTGAAGATCTGGTGAGACTTCTCAGTTAAACATTGTGGTTCAGGCCTTTGGCAAAAATCAGATTAAAGTTGTGGTCCTTCCACCTACTCTTAGATAACTTCGAGGTGGCCACCATTAAACTGAAAAATAGAATGAGGTGCAGAGGTGAGGAAGCAATAAAATAAACAAACAGCCTTGAAATTGTGTCTGGGAAAGAATTGTATGGTTATGACAAATAGAGCTTTCTGGAAAAAATATAATAAATCAGAAGCCTTCTGGGTTATTGAGAGAATTACATTGCTAAAGCAGTTATGATTTTGAATTAGAAAAGCTTTGAATATGCAATAAGCCTTAAATCATTCTCAGGCAGAAAGTGGGCTACGAATGCCGGTAGTCCACAAGAAGGGTCTAGAACCCAAGACCCATTTCAGATGTGGTAAGGAAGACAATGGACAAGGAAGACCTCTGGAGGGCCGAGCCAGGGGTCACTGAGAATAACCAAGTAAGTCCCTCCAAGAGAGGAAGATCAGAATCTATTTGGGGAACTTACCCTACTTCCTGGAAAGAGAATCTTCGCAATGTCTATCCTATAGGATGCCAACTTTTGTATGAGCCTCTTTGTCTTCTTTTCTTCCTTTCTCTGAATGGGAAATGTTACTTCTACTACTCTAACATGTATGAGAAGGAGAGGTAGCATTTCATTTTTGCTCATGGGTTGCTGAACCAAAAGGAATCATATCCACATCAGCAACTGGGTAGAACTTGAAGTTGTCCGTTGGAGAGAAGATGTGTATGCTCTATGTGGTAAAGGAAGAATGAAATGGATATTTGATGACTAGAGAGACAGACTGTAGCAGAAATGATCTTATGTATTTGTTGAGCCCGTTTCATTTTCCCACATATTTAAATTACATTTCCCAGCTTACCCTGCAGTTATTTGGGACCATGTGACTGAATTCTAGCCAATGGAAGGATGTGGCCTGGCTCCTAAGATCCACTGAATGATATCATATGATCTCAGGAAACGAGAACTCATGCTGCGGGACATACTCTGCCTTCTCTTAACTGATGAGCATTGAGTCTACACACCATCTGACAACTGTTCTTAGCCAATGTGTGTGTTGTCCTTAGTTGAGTATATCCTTCAGCCTACTGTTGTTTACTTCACTGAAGACTCTCTATGAACCATTCATTTTTTGTTCCAATAAATTATTTTGACTAAGAACCTAATAATAACTGATAAAAGGACTGGACCTGCTTTTAAAAAACAACAGAAAAATATAAAAGTAGTAACAAATTTTATAAAAGCTCAAGAGTCTTTAATGAAATGGTCATGAAACAGAGGTTGAAGACTATCAGCAATCAGAAATAGGTTGAAGTCCTCTGACATTATGGAGGGTAATAAGAATCCTTTAGCCTGGGCAAATGTACCAATAATTACATTAACAGCATCTGGGAGAAATTAAGCATGTCATGACTGCAAGACATTTGAAGAGACTGATACAGTAATTTTTAATGTACACTGCAAAGAAGGTATTTTTACAGGAATCCTGCTATAAAGATCTTTTCTTATCCTCACCCATTAGTACTTGCATCTTCAGGAGCACATCATCTTCCATACCCAGAACAGGTATGGACCCAGTGAGGCCTGACAATACCCAGCTCCAGTGAGTATATAGTACCTGGCAGGACTGATGGCCTGCAGAAATATGACATGCTTTTAATCCACAACTCACATACATGGGAAAGGAGTTGTCTAGCATGCATGCTTACTCAGGGCAGTTATAAAAGCTAAAAACAAAAAGCAAAGTTGAGAAGAAGGTGTAGGGTACTAAGAGGAAGAAGGCTTTAAAGTACCAGAAAGTCATGACACTTTAATCAGCACATATTAAGGACCTGAATTTTCACCTTGTCACTACTCAAAAAGTACTTCTACCCCATCTACTATTAGACTTAACAAGACCAGGAGAGTGCCTTTTTGGCTATTCCCTTGGATTAAAAAGAAAGCTAGCGAAGGCCAAAGTTCTTTTGGAATGTAGTCAAAACAAATAAAAGAGGAAAATTCTATTTCAGCATGCCTATGTAGGCCCAATGTGCCGGCTGTTACACTGACAAGAGAACAATACCAGATGCTGCCCTTCCCTGGTGGGCTAATGAGGTTCGTTTACCAGGACTGACATTACTTCAAGGTTCAGAGATGTTTGAAGGATTTCTTACCAGTTTAGAGAATTGTTTTCCTATAACTACGAAACCATCACTTATTCCTTGAAGGCCAGCTCCCAAGTACAGATTGACTCCCAGTGTCTACCAATGCCCCTTCTGGTACACCCATCAGTGCTTCCATTAACTTTAACCCATGCCTTCCTCCTCCATCCCCACCCCGAGGCTCTTCATCAGCCTCTAAGTGCCAATGAGCAACAGCCATGCACAAAGCTCTATCTGTGGTGGCTACTGTGGAAATAAATGAAGAAACTCAATGCATGACTCCTGCCTGCCCTCAGGAAGCTTCCAGTCTTGTTTGGAGGTGCCAAGACACCTGAGCCAATAATTTCACAAAGAACAATTAATTGCACACATTGCACAACAACACAAGGGATAGTAGGGTTCACAGGAAGAGGCCAGCAGGAAGGGTTGGCACATTTATGGCTGGCTTCCTTGGGCCTGTCTAACAGTCTCTATTTCCTTCTAGATCTGCTCATTGACCTTTACCTTCACTCAAAATTTTAAATGAAAAATATCTCTCTGTTCTTTTGGTTTCCTTTCTCATGATCTTCCCTATACAAATCTTCCTTTTCCTACATGCCAAAAACTCACTTTCACTCATGCAAGCAACTCTTGCCCTTTGCACAAAATTATTCTTTTGCCACTTAAAACTATAGCAGACTACTCAATTGGCCTCCCTGGGAAACTATTCTTGACCTCTGTCACATTCAGGCACTCTCATATCAAAACTTGCCCTTCCCCTCTGTGTCTGTGTCTGCTTGTTCTATTAATTCAGACTACTCATTCAGTGAGCAGAGATAACATCTAATTATACTTTCCACCAAAACATTAACATGTTATTAATGCTTAGTAAGAAAAATAATAATGCCCTTACATCCCCCCCCCTTTTTTTTTTCACCTCAGGATTCATATGCCAAAAAAGAAAGAAAGAAAAAAAAGATTTTAAAAGTATAGCATGGAAGGGTTTGGCCCATTAGACATATATTGGGCTTTTTTCTGTCCTCCTATATGAAAGTTCGACCTTTAAAATGGGACATGCAGCTGTTATGCATTCACCCATCTGCTGTGTTTTTCTCTCTTACTTCAGAGGACTGCCACACTAGTCTCATGGCACAAGTCAGATCAAAAGTTGTTCTGGTCCCAACACTATGCTTTGCCCACCACCAATGAACGGTCATTCAGAAATGCTCGATGATACTGTTATGCTCCCACATGCTTAAGAGACTCACAAGAATCCCAAATCTCCTTTTCTTCATGCCCTGACCCCAGTCTACCTGTACATGCGCCTTCTGGGCTCCCTTCCCTATGCCAATCTCCCAGTCCAGCCAGCTGAGCCTCCTCAAGGCTCCTTGGCAGCACCCCCTAAACTTAACCCATCCATTGAGGCCTAGAAAATGTCTGACATTCCCCAGAAATCTTTCTTGACCAGAAGAGCTCTTGGTAATGACTCATTCTTTGGAACTTAGAATATGCAAATATCTAAAAAGTTAACAGCATGATGTAGCATATATCAGAAAGCCAATTGGGCAGAAGAACTAATACTCTGTTTGTATTGAATTAGATCAGCAGCTCCTGAAGAGCAGGCAGCAGAATTCTACAGATGATGTTCTCAGTATCACACGCATATTGTACCACACTGAACTATCCATGGCTTTTCCTTCCAATAAAGTTTATAAGCTTCTTGGAGGCTGAGACTATTTCTCATTTAGCTCAAGAATCCCCTGCAATAACTAGCACTAATAGTGCTGGACATGCAGAAAGTGCACAGTCGATTGTCATTGATTTGCTCCATAGGGAAGCTAGGAATATTATCTGGTTGAACTGAAGAGTAAAACCATACTAAGGCAATAAATCAGTGATAGAGCATTGAGAATAAGTGCGACATTTTCCATGATTTCAGTGGGACTTTGAACTCATAGAGACCCACTCGATGTGCAATTTTAGCAGAGAGGATGTGTGTGGAGAGAGGGGAGAGATTAATAGAATCAGAGTATCAGTTCTCCAATGGCCTTCGAGATTGTCTGATGGAAGCCATCATCCTAGAGATGAAGAAGTACTGGAGAAGACTCCTCGCAGAAGCTGGAAGACCAGGGATTGAATCAGGTGGCCTCAGTCCTTACTGTGCCCTTTGCACACTCACCACAGCTTTGCAGTAACAAGTGCTATTTTTCAATGAAGGAAGTGCCCCACCTCTGCCTAGAGGCAAGGAGGAAAACATCTTTCAGTGTTCCCATCCATGGTTAATGGGAAGGCATTTAATGTTGTTTTAATGATGTGTAACACTGTTAATTGCAGATCTATTGTAATTGCTTTCTTTTCTCTATCTCATCTATACTACATGCTGCAAAGACTAACACATCCTCTAACCAATAAAATTGTGCCACAGCAAGAATATATGTAGTGACAAGAAACGGGAGTTCAAATAACTAAATCCTTAATTGAGCAGCTAAGATTTTTTTTTCTTTGTTGTTGTCAATTTTCTGACATTACTTTCCTAGCTCAGGTAACAACAAAGCAGCACTGGACTTTGTCACCAGGATATTTTTGTAAACACTAACTGAGCATCTATGATGTACAGGCACTGTTCCAGGAACTGTGGAAGATCAAATGAATAAAACTCTGTTTCTGTCCTCAAGAATCTAGTAAAATGATTAAAAATGAACATAAAAAGTCTAGTAAAGGGGGAACCTAAAGGACTAATAGGAAGTTATAGAATCTCAAAGCAAGAACAAATTCCCTGATTTTCCTTAACTGGGGAAATTCAATGACTAAAAACCATATGTGTTTATAAATCAATGTCCACAGAAAATAGAAAGTTCTTAATTTCAAAACATAGATATCTTCTATTTTAGGTAATTCTTTTGAGTTTCCATTTACTTCTAATATCCAATTGTCTATTGACAAAAAAATATACTAACATTTTGCACAGATGCTGATTTTTTAGTTTTCTTTGAAGAACAAGTTTTATTTGCCTTCAACAAAAAATTGCTACAACAGAATTAATAATGAAAAGCAATATCATTTTGCACGTGAGGCATACTTTACAGGTTCCAAAGCATTTTCACAGATACTATTTCAATAGGTCTCATTTAGTCACCACAAAATCCTGAGGAATACGCAGGGTCAGTTTATTGTGATTCTGGGTGTGTACATGAGCATGTTATTATTATTATGTTCATTGTGCACAGAGGAATCTGAGGCTCAGAGGAGTTTGGTGAGTGACAGTGACAACTGGCATTTGTCAGACTTGTCAGACAAAAAGAAAATTGCTGGCTAAGCTCCCCAATCTAAAATTACTTACAAGTTATTACACTTGAAAACTCATGTTCCCACTGGTGTATGTTCTCTTGAAAAGCAAACATGCCCTGGGCAGCACTCAGCATCTGGGGTCCCCCAGCTTTCCCCTTTTTCCATGCATTGAACCTTGTTCCCTCCTCAGACACTAGCCAACCTCTCTTTTCTCACCCTTCCTTCCTAATAGAGGCCCAAGAAGCAGCCATTTTGTTCTTCCATCCTAAAGAGCCAACGTCACTGAATTATGTCCTTCAAGAGTATTTGGGCTTTAAAACTTTGTTATAATTCTGCAGGGGAAGTCTTTAAGCTGAGGAACACCTTTAGGGCAGCAGCCATCAGGTGGAGGGAATTTGGTACTGAATCACTCACTGATGCCGCCATGTTTCCCTACAGTGAGGAGCAAAGGGCCTCTGAGCTTAGCTTCAGGGTCATGGAAGAAAAGAATAGCTGGTAGTATATCCTGCCCTGTGTCTTTGACAGGAACTTCAGGGGTGAGCAGTGACAGATTTAACAAGCAGAGAAAGCCCGCTGAGTCAATGGGCCAAGGTACAAAGAACAGAATCTGGGAAGCAGGCAGGGCCTGCAAAGGATGTCCCCAGCCCTCACTCCCAGCCCCACACATACATTTCTCCTGGTTTGAGCTCAGACTATAAAGGCTCGAGCCCTGTACGTCTTAAAATCTGCCCCAAGCCCAGAAAAGGGGACCCTCAAGTCCTACGCCCACAACCCATGGCTACTCTGTCTTCCATTTAAAAACGTATTTCTATATACTAACAATGAACAAATAGAAGTCTTACAATGTTATTTACAATAGCATCGAATAAATGAAATGCTGAGGTACAAGTCTAACAAAATATGTGCAGAATCTGTATATTGAAAACTATAAGACACCAATGAGAGAAATCAAAGGCCTAAACAAATGGAGAAATATCTTGGGAAAATAAATAAATAAATAAAAACACTGAGTGGGGACAGCTGTCCTTACCTCGTAATGGGCCACGCGCTGAGATTCGGATATCAGTTGTGCACTGCACACCTTGCAGTAACTGTCTGTAAATAAATCCTGATCGATGTCGGAGGACTTCATCAGGCTAAAGGAGAATCAACAGAAAAGAAAAGAAAATGAGCCCACTGCCTTGATGTTTATGCAAGTCATTAACTGCATGAAAAAGCCAAGAGCGGAATAACAGATCCGATGATGGTAGCAGTGGAGGAGCTCTCCCTAAACCTTTGGTATTACCATATCGATTAACTATGGTCAGTGTAGAGTTTATACTTTTCTTATAAAAGCCCAGTAGGGTTGCTGGTGCTGTAAAATAGAAACCCAGCTTTAGTCTTCTCTGTTTGACAAATCAGACACATATCTAATGCATTGTACAGGACTTATGGAAGAGGAAATTTTCACAAATGATTTTATATTAACAAAATCTTATAAGCATTCAGTATACCCAACAATAGGAAACAGGTTCAATAAATCTTGACACATCCACTTACTAGAATACTATGTGACTCCAAAATCAAAATTCAAATCAAATCCATCTTGAAAAGAATATTTAGCAAAATAAGAGAAAGTTTACCATTATCAACAAAAAATGTTTACAAATCAGTATCTGCAGTATTATGCTAAATGTGTTTTAAAATATGTGTAGGCACATAAGAAACATTCCAGGAAATTTTAACAATTTTAATAGCAATTATCTTTGGGCTACTATAGGTAATTACCTCTGTAATTTTCTTTATTTTTAAATTTTCTACAATGAATATGTATTACATTCCTAGTAATAAAAGTTAGCTTTGTCAAGCACCTTATAAGCAATATAAAATCTAGTTTTGAGTTCAACAGCTATGCTTAGAAAATTAAAAAATAAAATCATACTGACCTATAACTTTCCTTGCAAGCTTATACCTAGTCAAGTATGAAGCCCTCGCCATTCCTGCTGACTCTTGTGCATTGAGGGTTGTTGAAATTCATAAAGTCCACCTCTACTACTCTACACCACAACAGAGCCCCCAAAAGTAAATAAACATGTCCTCAAATTCCAAACCCCGAATCAAAATGCAGCCAAGGGTCTCAAGCTTGTGAAAATGATCTGTCACAGAGGTATCCTAGAGCTGTTGAAGTATAATGTTACCACTCTGAATACACACACCAGTGGATCAAAATGTTTTTCCCCAATCCACAAACCCAGATTTCACCTCCTGCTTGCCTGGCGAAAAGTAAGGACTGTGCCAGACAACATATGATATGGAGAGGCAAGATAATATTATACAACAGGGATGTGGTGAGCACCCCAGAATTCACCTCACCCCAACCCCCTCATTTTACATATGAGACGGTTCAAAGTCACACTGTTGATTATTGGCATGGCCATAAATACTGCCGAGCTTGCATTATTTCAATGTCCACACTCCAGATCCAATCCAGGTCTAGTGCTACCTGCCATGTTGGTGTTGGGTGAGTCACTAAGCCCTGTAGGTCTCAGTTTCCCTCCTCTAAAAATTGAGAAAATAATATTTTCCCTGCCTCCTTAGAGAGTTGTGGCAAATATCAAGAGGAGTAATATAGGACAAAGTACTACATAAGCAGTAAAACTCCCTTCATTTGAAAGGGATTATTGCCATACTTTTAATGATATACTAATATTGGTAAGATGTTGGCCAGGTCTTGATTAATACAACCAAATGAAAAGTTGTGGTCCATTTTGAGTATTTTTGAAACCATCTAAATAGCTGGGCCACATAAGTAAATTATCCATCTGAAATAAAAGGATGCCTGCCTTAACAACTCCAAACTCACTGTCTACCTTGGCCTTGGCTGTCATGGCCCATTAGGGCATCTGTATTAAGCAATTTAAAAAGATTCATAGCTCCTGCTCCTCCGAGACAACCATACCTCTGTTTTTTCAATGCCCCGAGTACCAGTAGTGATGCCAGATAGTAAGGAGCACTGACTCTCAAAGCTGAAGTGGGCATGTTTTTCTGGACGCATCATTCCTGGCACATAGCCCAGTCAGCCTAGAATCCCACACCTGAGGTGCCTGGAGACTCATTACCTCACAAGACGACCTGTTCCAGAGTCTGGCAACTAGTTGTTAGTTACTTTTTAGGTTGAATCAAAATCTGGCCCACTGCAGATTTCACTCACTGACGGTCTTTGGGTACAACGCTAAACAATTTTACTCTCCTTTTTCATGAGATATCCTCACTAAGTGTTTGAAGACTGCTCTCTTCTATCTACTCCTACTCCCTGGCCTGTGTGTCATCTTGGTCTGTGTCTATCTCTTTATGGGCCATCTTCAAAGGCAGTGCCAATGACAGAATGAAACACTATAGATATGGTCTAAATGGGGCAAAGAATCACAAATCCATATGACCATCCAAAATATTCACTATGATTTGTAATGGTCTCTATTCACATCCCAGAATTCAAGTGGAGAAGAGGTGTTTTGATGATGGAAAAATGTAGTACAACATTTTGAAATGCCAAATGGGAAAAGAAAACTTATTAGGTGTATTTTTGAAGCTAGGCTCCTATAAGTGTTGTGTTTAAATATTACCATCATGTTCCCTGCTATTTCTAATAAAGAAGTGCACGAAAATAGATTCATGGGTGACCTGGTTAATAGGAATCTACAAACTCATTGCACACTCCTTCCTCATTATACAACCAACTGCAGAAATCAAACACTGTGAAAGGATATTCAAGGTACGTGTCGGACTGAGTGGGGCCCGTAGGAGTCTGAGTCTCAGTAAAGCAGCTGTGAAGCAGAAATAGCTTTAAAGGCAGAATATAAAAATTTGTACACTAAAAAAACATATTCAAGGGCAGGAGAAAATATCATGGCTTTTTTACACTGTTTTATATACATATATAAATCTGTGTGTGTGTGTGTGTGTGTGTGTGTGTGTGTGTGTGTGTGTGTGCGCGCGCGCGCGCGCGCAAGAATGTTGATTTGAACAAGCCCAAATGCAGTAAAAGGACAATAAAGACCTCTGAAATTTACGAGGCCCAAGTGCAATATGCGAATAAGTTAAATTCCAGTGGGAGGCAATTAGTGGACAAGTGTCAGCCTGGTTTGTGCATGAGGGCTTTTCTACAAGAAAAAAGAACTCTCTCTGTGTAGGTCACTTTAAACAACTATAGGGACTGATTTATGATTCAAAGAGTGGACTCCCCAAGGCAAGGGGGTGGGGGGAGTAGGGGGCTTGCCACCTGATCCCCTCCTCTGGCTTGTTTAGAAGAGGGTTTTCAGCTTCTCCTTAGGAAGTACAGGTGAGCTGGTAAGAAAAAGGAAGGTAAACCTAGCTGCCTTTATTTAGCCTTGTCCATGGTTCTGAATCAGCAGCTAGACCAGAGGCAGGGCAGGGCTGGTCAGTCCTACTGTACCATCAGAGCCAATGTGTGGTGACCTCCACCTTAGAAACATGCTGACTGTGCTACACTCTGAGGCCTTGGGACATTGTGAGGAGAGAGACAAGAGTAGGGGGAGGCAGAAGTTTGATTTCCTGGACCTGAAACTGACCTGAATGAAAGCTCCCTCAGTGTTCCCCACTCTGACACATTCCAAAGCAAAACACTGAAGATTTGAATAACCTCTCTATCACTCTTCAGTATTCATAGAGGGTGCTGCTACCTGTATTTTGGTAAAGAAACCCTGAGTGGAGCTGGAGGCAGTATTACAACAAGAGTCTGATCAGATTCTCATTTGCTGCCCCAGGTCTCTAGATAGAGACATATTTACAGGTATAGCAGTGACAGTGTAAAACTCTGAAGTATAGCTAGGTATAATAAATAAAGGAAATACAGAGAAGGGTCTTTATTCAATAGTGTTTTTTGTGTTTTTTTATCTACTATGTGTGAGGTACAGGGACAACAGAAAGCACAACTCCTATCTTTCAAATCATGAGCTACTGAGTGAGAAGAGAGATACACACACACAAATACTTCATGCACAAGCAGCAAGTGTAATTTGGCTGCTAAAAAGTGCTACAGGATTTGAGAAGACAAGCAGGATGATAAGAAACTCTTCAAAGAGGTTCTATAAGAGTTGAACATTTAAGGATGGAGACGATTAGAGTGGAGAGAAATGGGTTTCAACTCAAAAGCTAATTCTTTTTCCTGGCCCAGAGAAAAATCTTACCACCAGTAGGCATGAGAAGATAAATATGAGAGGCATCAGTGGGACTAATTTAAAATTATGCAACATAAAGGGAGGAGTCAGAAAAACGCAAGGGAGAGAAGGGTATACAAAGCTCAAGACCCAAAAGGAAAGAGGGAGACTGGAGGAGAACAGCCAAGTCCCGAAACTTTTTTCAAGGTGCAAGGATGGCCTATTCAGGATCTTCAGATACAGATATGAAGCCTTCCTCTCTCCTTTTTTTTTTTGCATTTCAAACGCAGGTTTCAGTAACACAGGCTGAAAAGCCAGAGAAACCTGAGACTTCATGGCAAAGAGTAATATTCTTCATTCCATTCCATTTCTGATAGTGTTAAAATAGCTTCTGTCTCAAAGATCCCAAAACCCATGTGGGGCTCTTCAGAGGAAAAAGATATTAGTTCAAATCCAAGTTGGTCGCTCTCCAACTAGGTTTTTGAGCAAGTTATATATCCTCCCTGAGCCCTTGTTTCCTCGTTTGGGAAACATTCTCACAGGGCTATTGTGAGGATTAGAGACAATGTAGATAAAAAACATGTAACAAAGACTGCGGCATATAGCAGATGCTCAAAAACAGATATTGCCACCATTATTATGAATATTATTAATTCTGTATCATTATTATTCTCATTTTCAGAGGGGTGCCATAAATATTTTAGCAGACAAATAAATAGATCCACATTCACACTAAGGGGGAGATAACACAGTCGGTGTGCTGAAATCATAGCTTTTATTGCCATCATAGGCTTTCTCTTTTGTATTAACAATATCATCCATAAAAACGGCTCCTTTCCACTGAATTCCACTGCCAGCTGATACTCAGGCCTCACGCCTGTGAAGACCTCATGCTTCATGAATGTTTAAAACCTATTTTTCTTGTCAGTAGGTGCTGATACTGGCAGACAGAGCAGTTTGATGAGAACCGCATCCCACCTTTTCTCTCGCCCACTAGTGCTTCTCTCAGTGACCTGCTCCCTTTGTGTGGGGGACACAAAGAAAAGCAAACACCATCCAAAGCTTGGATGTATCCCAGCTGTCTGGACCTGCAACCAATCACTGTGGTCACCTTGAGATGGTCACAGGAGTCATGCTTCGCAGGGTCTCATCTCTTAGGTCCCACTCTCTTGCTGCAAGAAGCCCTTGCCTTGGTGATCTCCCCCTGGTGGGTGTCCT
The DNA here is from genome assembly GCF_001890085.2 of Hipposideros armiger. Lineage (NCBI taxonomy): Eukaryota > Metazoa > Chordata > Mammalia > Chiroptera > Hipposideridae > Hipposideros > Hipposideros armiger. The sequence goes on from NW_017731481.1 coordinate 807,440, forward strand.
GTCATTATAGCAAAATTGGGAATTTCCACTATAAAGCTCATCTGTAAGGTCTAATAACCTACTTCCCACCCACTCACTCCCCTCACTAGCCCTTTAGAAACAGTATTTAAGACCCACGGCAATTTCCACCAAAGAGCTGCTCTCACCTTTAGGGGATGATTTCTGAATCTCCCACTGCCGCTCCATATGACTGGCCAGTATCAGGGATTGTGGCTCCTCTAAAGATGCTCCCAACAGTGCTTGAGCCTCATGAAACCTCCAGAACCAGAAGGAATACAGATTCTATTTTACTATTATAAATGTATTAAGTGCTGTTCCTAAGCCAGGCTTAATGCTGAGGGCCGATAACCACCTGATTTAACTCCCTCGCAGAGACAGGTAGTCAGCAGCCACGTTTTCTACATAAGAAACTAAGGCTCAGAAGTTGAGTAGCCACTCAAGGGTCACACAGCTCCTAAGTGGCAGTCGGCACCCTACACAGTTAAGAGCACCCAACACAGTTGTGAACGTGAAACAGACATGAGGCATGTCACTGCTATTTAAATTCAGCCACATTTTAAAATTATTAATATCCCAAAGTCTATTGAAATTGCTTTTGCTTTGTTTTATCAATACTGGAGGGGATGAAACTCTGCTCAGAAGGAGGAAAAGACATGAGAACCAGGGCTCGCCCATTATTAGCACAAAACAAATAAGCCTTCATCTGCTCCTTTGTGATCCTTCAGAGTTTTTATTCTGCTTGCAAAAGGACCCCTGAACCAGAATCCACCTTTGGTGGCCTAACCTTTGCTCCATTCCCCCTTCAGGCTCTGCCACTGTCCTACTGGGGCACATTAAAACGCCTTCCCCTCCAGCATCCCCAGCAACAAAAAGAGAAAGCTTTGAGGGACAAACCTGTGGATTCAGCACACATCTCCACAGTGACCACCCCTGTCCCCACTGGGGCCCAGAAGCCCCAGAGGATAGGCTGGAAGCAGGGACTGTCCTGTCACCTTCACATCTCCCTCCACATGAAGGTGAGTGATGCAGGGCTGGTTGCCATGACAGCAGACCAAGCAGCCTGGGGGGACGGGGGGGACATGAAAAGTACTCCAGAAATGAAAGCATATTGGTCTTCCATAAAATCATGCCACATAGAGAAAGGGGGCAGGGAACAGTGCAGAGCAGTGCAGATGCCCGAGCCTAGCTTTTGGGGCCTGCAGGCTCCAGCACACACTTTCTTTTATTTTACCACACACCCCATAGGTGGCCAGACAGGGGAATCTGGAACCTTCTGTGAAGTGGCTGAATCAGAGTAAAGGTCAAATACACGACCAGCTTGAATAATCCTTTTGATTCCCTGCTACTCAGAATGGAGCCCATTTTTCTGGTCTGATGCTGCCTTCCCCATTCCTGACATTGCTCACATAAAGGCATTTGGCAGTCCAGGCTCCTCACCATACATCATCCACATGCAGGTGCAAGCTCTACTTTCTGGTCTGAGCTTTGTTTAGAGAGAGGGAGAGAGGGGGAGGAAGAGAGAGGGAGAGGAGGAGAGAGGGAGCGAGGAAGAATTCCACACGCCACTCCATTCTCTTGCTTGGGCATTGCCAAGAGCTTCATAGCTGACTCACACCACTTGAATAATTGCCTTTTAATGGAACCATTTTCTTCACGTGTAAAACCAAGCTCTGTGATTCCTGACTCAGAGGCATCTGCCACTGCTGGGTACACATGTCTCACCCGTGGCCCTGGGCCATGGAACCATAGCTGTCAGTCTCGTTCACATATGGCACAGGCTCGCCTGATGACATCTGGGAAGGAGAGCAGCAAACATGCCCCCAACTTGGGCCAACCACTAAGGGTACACACGCGTGCCCCTGCCACCTCTAGAGAGGCATGCGTGCCTGGTTCCTTGCCACTTCTCTCCTCTCTGGTCCCTTGTCCTTTGTCTGGATGTACAAGTCTGGAGTTTAGACTCCAGGGGGCATAAATAGAGCCCAAGGCTTCAGAACACTCTAACCCCTCAGGTGTTTTATGGAATTCAGCAAATGGCTTCTACCCAAGTCCAGGATATTGTACAATCTCACTAGGATTCCCCCTTATTCGCTAAATGGATTTTTATTGAGCACTTACTATATGCATGGTGCTGATCTCATGGAGAAAGTTCACATACTGGGATCCAGCATATACCATTCTACATAAACATGGACAGGATTCATGTCTCCTTCTACATAAAATATTCATACCTGCTGATAGACGATGGCTCTGCCTCTTCTACAGGTCATTCTAGAATCTACTTGCCCCATGGCCCAGTGGTCCTCGCTAAGATTTTAATGTTGAACCTTTGCCTCCACCTAACAATAAGGGCTGGGGATGTGCACAGAGGCAGATGGAGCTAGCAGGTATTTTAAAAGATGGAAGCCATTCTGTCTGAGTTTACAAAAGGCCCTTTCAAAGGCCCCTTTGGGAAGAGCCCTGGCAATAAAGCAGCAAGCTCAACTGCACCGACTGACTGACAGGTCTGGGCAGCATGATGGAGCACTGTTGTCAGGGAAAACACCGTCGGCATTTGCAGGATATTAATGGGTAAACTCCAGCCCCTTCACCAGTCACCATGGGGCAGAAACATTTTCTTTTTCTTTCCGGACTTTCAGAGGGGAACATGGGTGGTAGGTGGAGAGCTTGGATTTCCCATTGCTTTATCACTTCAAGTCAGAGCAAAAACAGAGCACCCCACACAGGAGGAAAGCCAGAGGCAGAGAAAAACAAAAAGGATCACTAGCCCACCAAGAACCGGAGGGCAGGAAAGGAGGAAATACGGGGAAGTAGAACATTCTTATGTTTTTCCGTTGCTCATTCCATCAAACTAAAGGGCTGGGCACCCAGGTGGAAAAGCCACTCACATTTGAAAGAACAGGCTGCCGCCCTCCCCCACCACTCACAGGACGAATGCCACCGTGGATTCCCCACTTTCCAGTGCATCAGCCTCCTGTGCCGCGTAAGATGGTTGGATTTTCTAAACAAGCTGAAAGACAAGACCTTTCTTTTTAACGGTGGATATAAGTCTTCGAATACACAGTTTATAAATAAGTATTCCATTACTGTAACTTGTTTACATGATTTATCTTCACAAGATTGCCCTTACCGAACCAGACAGATTGAGGGCAGATTTAAATGCGGCTATCACATCCAAGGCTCGGAGGAACAGCTCTGCACCTGTACCCAACTGCAGAGGAGGGCACACATGAGACGAGCTGAGCTGCTGCAGGGAAAATGATTACTTTTATTTTAATCCATACTCCAAGGCTGCTGCATGGGCTGTCTGTCAGCCAGCACACATGTTCAGCTCCACTCTCCACTAGCGCACACTAACTGGACTTAGCTTCTACGAGGAATTCTGATGCTTTTCCAAAAATCAGCAAAACTGTAGAGTCCATGTATAAGTATCTGGAGTGGCCAAGATGGGAAGACACAGGAATTAAAATGTTGTGGCGTTAGGGCTTCCCATCCACAAACTGACAAAAGCCTGTGTACGTATCTGCCCCTCCCGTGAAATCTTTCAGTCGGAACTTCTTTTTCCATCTGAGAGTTAGTTTGAGATGTGGTGCCACCTCGTGCTTTGGAATGAGGCAAGAAGTAGTGACACAATGATAGTTTAGGGAATTCAGCTACCCAGGGAAGCTAAGCATGCAAAGGTATGTGTATTTTGCTCATTAATAATGAAAGGATTAGTAAAGCTTCAAATACCCGACTATATCAAGTGTTGATGAGGTGTGTGGGCACACAAGGTTTTTATACGATTTTGACAGGAGGGTAAGTTGAAAGGATTATGTCATCAAGCTTAACAACCCAGCAACCGCACTCCTAGTTTCCAGGCAGGAAACATTCTTGCTCATGTACAACACAAGGCATGTAAAAGATGATGACAGTAGCATTGTTCAAATAGCCAAACCTGCAGTCAGCCCAAATGTGCATCAACAGGAGAGCGGATGAATAAACTGACATACAGTCACGACATGACTGAAGCACAGCAACACACCAGAATATGGATGAATCCTAGCAACCTAATACTTAGTGAAAAAAGTAAGTCAAAGAGCACATACATGAGAACCTTTTTATAAAATCAAAAACAACTAAAATGAAAAATACATACATCTTGAGGATACATGGAGATAAGATACAACTCTAAAAATATCTGGCAAGAAAAAAAAAGGACAGGATTCAGGATGAGGATTTCTTCAGAAGGGCAGGATGAGAGAGAATCACACGACTAGATGCAAGCTGTTGCCAAATCTCAACTTTGCTTTGGAAGATGTAATAGGAGTGCTCGTTCTGTTATTACAGATGGTAAATGAGAGGTAGGTAGAGATAGATGATTGATAGATACCACATATGCACCAATGATGAGACGATTTTCTAGAAACAAATCTTCTACACTCTCTGTAACAGGGACATAGTTTTTTTCCCCTTTTTCCCCAGCCACAAAAGATTAGGCTGAATTTCTCACCCTCTCTTGCATTTAGTGTCATGTACCTGAGTTCTGGCCAATGGAATATGCACACCTGCAGTTCTGGCCCTTAAAAGCTGCTGCCTGTTTGTCTATCTACACCCCCTCCTGCAGGTTGGATATAATGCTGACCAACCTTCAAAGCCATATGTTAAAGAAAGTGGGGATTCTGAAAGCCTGAGTTCCTGAATGACTACATGGAGTAGAGCCCCCTGTCCCCAATCCCTGGAGCCCACTGGACTGGATATGATTGTATATAACATCTAATGAACTAAGCCACTGATTCCAGGGATTATCTAGCGTTACCTGAACTAACTCAACTCAGGTATTAGTAGTTTGACATGGCTGGAAAACAATTACACAGACATGTACTTTTTACCTAGTTACAACTCTTGTATGGTTTGTGAGGGAGTTGG